>NC_051177.1:233745668-233905667 GCF_013339695.2 Rhipicephalus sanguineus | reverse complement strand
CCATGGTTACGACTAGAATCACTAGAAAAACTTCAGAGTATCGCATCTGTTTTCCGCGGGCCGCCGCCGACGCGATTGGCTTACTCGCATCACGTGACCTCTCGCCGCCATATCCCTTCCAAGCGCTTTGGGTGCAGGCGCGTTAAATGCAGAGCGCGGCCGGACATTTAGCAGTACCACGGTCCCTACAAGTACTTCGTCGCTTTTTTAAACGCGTCATGCAGATGCCAGAGAGTAGCTCACCAGTAACCGAACGTTGCTGGTGAGCTACTCCGGGAATTTCGTATATTTTTGCATTCTGTGAGGGAAACATTAACGTCAAAGAGCGTCGTTGTACGTGGCTGCATAGTTGGCCGTGGAATGAATTCGCCCTCCTCGAAGAACACTCCTTTCCGTAGTGAACTACACAAACTTTGCTGGAAAAGCTCTCATGCAACAGGATACTTCACCTTTTCTGTTCGCTATGTTCAGCGATATTGAAAACTACATACTACATACCTTTCTATTTGCTCGGCAGTTTATATCGCGATCTGTTGAACAGATTGTGCATACATTTCGAGTTATAAGTGTGTCGCGCACGAGAGCGAAATCGAAGACTTAAAATAATAACTGTTTACTGCATACGTACCTTGAAGGCAATTGTCGAATGATCATTTGCCACTGCGCAAAACTGAAGCGTGGAACTCTGTTGGTAAACTTGGTACTAGGCAATGTTATTAAGCGCATTTTATTTTTAAAAAAAATGTTGTTAATGCTGCGTTGCGCCGAGCGTTCCCTTACAAAACTGTTTAGTGGGTGAGAAATGGTCACAGCAAAAAAAAAAAAAAAAAAAGAAAAATCGGCTTATGCTCCCACGCATTGAGGGAATTTTGATTTCATGCGAGCCCCAGATCTATATACATACTGTGTTGCAGCAGCATGCGCGTTAAAAAGTTTCGGGATGTGCTATTTCTGATCAAAATAACACGAAGCACTGCGCCGAGGAAGTTTTAACAAGAGTGCATTACGAAAAAAAAAAGTTGAAATTAAAAGCAATGCAGAAACCGAACCCCTGCTGTTTACGCGCTGGCAACGCAAAAAAAAAAAAACTGTCGGAACACAGCAAAATATTTACAAATGCACTGCAACGTTCGGAATATTAAGGAGACAAAAAATAGGAAATGAAGCAACTGAGTAGTGACGTGAATCATTTTCGATGGCCTATTTTCTGCCTATCTGTTAGGAAATCACAACGTATTCGCAAAATAAGATGCACCTTACCTACCGCACGCCGATTCGCCCGTGCGTTCGGCTGCTGGTGTACCGAACCGAGAGAAATACTTCACGCACAACTTCCACTTACCGTACACACACCACTTCTATTACAGATAACACCCAGCTGAACAGCAAGCATGGTGCGCAAGTAAGGTATGCGTCAGCGATCAGTCGACGGACGCAATGCTGAATGTTCGCGATGTTCGATAACGTTCTCGAATGCGCTATGAAGTGAACCTGAACACCGACTGCAAAGCTAGCGCAAACAGTCAACATTCACCAAGCGTAGAAGTAAATGGCATCTCGCACGGTCATTACGCGAATGCAACTATAAGCTCCGGACCTTGCGAACACACCCTGCGGTGAAACGAAAAGAGACCGATGAAGCCACGAAGAGAGTTCGCGAGCACATGGCAACAATCTCCGCATGTTTCATTAGCTACACCGCTTACCGCGCAGTCGATTCATGACTTTCGATGACTCGGAATCACTTCTGATATCCTTTTGAACACAGACACACATATTGAAGTTACGCAGAGCATAACACGGCATCGAGGCGAAAAGATCGGTCACTTCTCAACACACGCTACCAACGCGCCGGACGGTCCGGAAGGGAAATGGCCGCCGCCGCTCAATGTTGCCCGCGTGCAGCCTACCTTTGCGGTACTCTGAAATTTTCCAGTGACTCTAGTTACGAGGAAACCACGTGCGTCGCCTGGCAGACGGTCCCATGGTTTGTAGTGCCACTACGGTCCCTCGAAGTAGTGCCACGGCCGCTACTTCTTTTAAAGACGATAGTCTTCCTTGAGATACCTAAACGGAGAAATTTTGGTCTGTATTTCTGTCTTTCTGTCTGTCTGTCTGTCTGTCTGTCTTTCTGTTTTTCGGCACGTCACTCGATTTAGCCACTCGGCCAAAGTTGAACCACTTGCCCAAGGGCCAGCCATCTTGAACGGCGACTAGGTTCATACTTGTGTACATTGTCGATCAAAACGCAAGCATTACGCATATCTGAGGCGCAACATCACTAGGTAAGTATTAGGTGGCGTGTTCCTTTAATAGAAAATGCATAGATACGTAATTCTAAAGACCCTAGTTTCTTAAGCTGCGCTGAAAATGCGACTTCGCTGAAGCTTGCCTTCCTCCGTGCCCCTCTGCACGAGCTCATTGTTGTGTTTCGGTTTCGGTTCTGTATTGCACTGTACGAATGCCATGGGGCGCCGTTCTGGCATTCCTGTTTTACCATGGCGATGTGTAAATAAAAGAGTGTGTAGAGAGTACTCGTTGAGTGCGGACGTTTCTTCTGCTTCAGCGCTTCGCGCCAAACCGCGTTTTCGGGCTGGCTGGCGTCCCCGCTGGTCGCGTTGGTCACCGCCGGTCTTCGCCTGCTGCTGCGCCGGTACTACCAGCCCGCAACACAACACTCATGTTTCCCGACGTATTGCCAGATGGCGTCCATATCTCACGCAGAGCCTCTTCTATCGTCTTTAGACGACATTTGCAGCGAAGCACGCAGATACGCGGCCAATTTTTATGTAGCGGCCGTGGCAGTGCACACAACGAGCCTGGGTGATCTAAAAAAAATCACAGCATATTCACGGAGTGAATGATGATGAGTGGGCGAAGCTGCGGAGGTTCATCGGTAAACCGTGAATCTTCCGTGAATTCTGCCCAGTACATCATCACCGACGTGAAATCTGGTGCGTTTATACTAAAGGTTCGATGAGAGTTATGACGACTTGCAGCTCACTTTAATTTTACATGTACGCTGTGAATTTTCATTGTTTAGAAAACCATTGCTTTAGAAAACATCTGGCGTCTTTCGTTAAGCAGCTGGCGTCTTTTCGTTTTGCTTTAGAAACATCTGGCGTCTTTTCGTTTTGATTTTAGAAAACACCTGGCGTCTTTCGTTGGTTTATTTCATCAATCAACGGCGTTTTCAACAAAATTTTTATTGTTTAATCAGGCACAGGAGAAATCTCACCAGGCACTACCTTGGAGGTAAACAATCGCTGCTAATGGGAATGAGAGACAGAAGAAGTCGGCTTTCAGCTAACACTTACACTTCTACTAACGTTTCATTTCATTTCATTTCATTTCATTTCATTTATTGATACTGTCAGCCCTTTTAGCGGGCTATTACAGGAGTGGAATGGGATCATATTAAACAGAAATGTGCATAAGAGAAACATAAGAAATGGAACCTTCACTACTGGAACACATATCATTTCGCAGCACATATACATACAACAAATCTATCACAATTGCTAGGCAGGTAGATTTAAACAGAGAAGTTCGTCAGTGAAAAATAAGGAAAGAGAGCATCACTGCCGAAACACATTACAATTTTGCGCAAAATATAATACATAACAAAACACATAATAAATAATATGAAACACATAATGAATATCATAACCTAGTTACAAAGCACGTAATTCATACATGTCATCACAATCTTAGCGCATGGCATCAAAGTACACTATAGGTTTTATTTCTTCTAAAAAGTCAGTAAGTGATTTAATTTTCACAACCGAATCTGGCAACGAATTCCACTGCTGAATCGCCCTAGGAAAGAAGCTGTACCTGAAACAGTCATTATGAACTTTGGGGGGCGGTATGTACATACTGTGTCTGTGTCTTGATGTTTCTTGCGTTTTTATTTCAAAGTACCTGTCGTAGCTTATTTTAACGTGATTATGAATTATTAAGAAGATGAATTTCAGCCTTTCATATTCGGTTCGTTTTTGTAAAGGTGAGAGCTCTGCAAGTTTACATAATTCGGTAGGTGAATGGCGGTTTCCTACTGGTATGGCGGTTTCCTACTGGAACATGCCAATGGCTGCTAATGGGGAATGAGAGACAGAAGAATTCGGCTTTTAGTTAACGCGCACGCTGCGAATTTTTTATTGTTCAACAACGCACAGGAGAAATCTCCCACCGGCACCACCTTGGAGGTCAAGATCTGGTACTAGCGTTACGACTGGTTACGCACTACGAGGGACGAACGGGTGCCGCTTGTGGGAATCGAGCGCATCACCACCCGATAACACGTGCTGCGCAGTTGGGATGCGCGCGTCCTACAGATTGCCTAGAAAAGCGCGAGCCGACCCGAAGGGCAGGGAGTTGGCGACGGACTGGCGAAGTGTATGCGCACGTGTGGTGGACGGCCGGCGTGGCGAAGGCTGAACTGAACGGTTGATGGCATGTGTTGTGGCCGCGAGGTCGTTCAGTTGTTAGATTAACTTTTGGCCGTTTCTTTTACTAATAAATGTTTTTTGAGTTGTGAGGCAGCGCTGTATCCCGTCATTTGGCCAGACGTCGAGAACCCCTACAAGTGGCGCCCAACGTGCAAGTGGCTTCGTCTGACCAGCAAGATGGATGCGGCGTTGCAGCGACTCCTGGAGACAATGGAACGCCTCGACGTGGCCTCAGCAGTGTACTGCGCGGCGCGGGGACACGCCGAGTCCGCGGCCTATAGCGCGGCGAGGGGCGTTGCGGTCCCGACTATGGACTGCGGGCGATGGACGCCGCTCCCAGTTGGGCGCGGATGTACGCCAGCGAAAGACAACAACAATGCCGATGGGAAGGCTCCAGTTGGGCCGCTACCGGTGGACCAGGCCCCGGCAAAGGCGGCAGGCCAGGATTACAAGGACGCCGCGGCAGACATTACTACAGACGGCGGAGACACGAGTCCCGTGGCTGAGGAGGACATGGTCGTGCATGCCGGGGACAACCATGACATGGGGGCGGGGATGCTGGCAGGCACACCCCTGGTTGGACAACCGAGCACATCGGCGAAAGGTGATGGGAATGACGACGAGTGTGACATCGAGGGTGGTGAGCTGCACCACCGTATGGACGACCCCGCAGTGCACGGCGACATTGCGCCCGAGAGACATGGCAAGGAAGAGCACGGCTACAGCGGGGACAACAAAAAGAACGCTGTGGGAGATCCTGCTGCCGCCAAGGACGAAGGCGCTAGTCACGAGACCAAGGAGGCCCCGATCGTGCAAGCCAACGACGACCACGGCTTGAACGCCTGCATGGAGGAAGAGATCCAGGCTGTTGCAGCGCAAGGGAGGGCGAGTGTGGAGGCGCCGAAATCTTCCGCGGGTGCCCCCACCATGACATGCGCCGCAAAGAAGCCTGTAACAGCAGCTGCAGGAAAGCCTAGACAGAACGCAGCGAAAGGCAGCAAAGCCACGCCCGTGAAGGCCGTCACGCCAAGAAGGAAGGCTGCCACGCAGGTAGGCACGAAGGCCGCGGCCGCTCGCAATCGAGACAGAGAGTACGGCGCCATAGCAAGGCCGACTTCTAGCACAGCGGCGAGGACTGTGGCGGTGGAAACGAAGTCGCCGTCGTCGACAAGCCCGACATCAGTGCCAAAGACGGCATCGGCGGTGCGCCAGACGACGGTAGTTAACACCAGCAATGATCCTACGGAAGACAGCAAAGATAACCAACGGCAACGAACTTTTTCTCAGGGGGGGAATGTGTGGGAATCGAGCGCATCACCACCCGATAACACGTGCTGCGCAGTTGGGATGCGCGCGTCCTACAGATTGCCTAGAAAAGCGCGAGCCGACCCGAAGGGCAGGGAGTTGGCGACGGACTGGCGAAGTGTATGCGCGCGTGTGGTGGACGGCCGGCGTGGCGAAGGCTGAACTGAACGGTTGATGGCATGTGTTGTGGCCGCGAGGTCGTTCAGTTCTTATGTTAACTTTTGGCCGTTTCTTTTACTAATAAATGTTTTTTGAGTTGTGAGGCAGCGCTGTATCCCGTCATTTGGCCAGACGTCGAGAACCCCTACACGCTTTAAGGAGCTTCGCCCCTAAAACGTTGAGCGCGAGATCTTGCAACGTAGCAATGCCCTGCATGCAGTGCCGTATCAGGACACGCCATTGTAAATTGAAAGTGCGTCTCTGAGCCACGCGCAACGCGAGGATGGCTCCGAGGGCTCAGACAAAACGCTAACGCCCGATGACGCGGAAGGCGTCGGTTGGTAAGCGTTTAGAATTTTTTTTTTTCGTTGACAGCATTGTGCTGAACTGAGCGTTGCGTGTTTCGGAGCTGCCGGTGTGGCCGATGTCGCCCGATGCGGCAAAAGTCAAAACGCGGAAGAGCATCGTTTGGTTACCATTCCCACCTAAACTTTATTCCCACGAGTTCCACAGTGCACCTAGCGTCCTGTCCGTTGTTTTGAAAATACATCAGTTAGAAACAGAAGTGATTTGTTTCTGAGAAAGCACGAAAAAGCGGTTTTACTTTTTTTAGGGTTCAGTAATATGGCCTAGCTGTCACCATATGAATGTTCCATGGTACTTGTCGCCTCAAGCCAATCAAAACGCACGGCCTTTGTGGTCACTGCCACATGACGAAACGTCACTTCCCATAACAAAAATAGCCGATGTGTGTCGCTGTTGTCCGGAATCAAGGTAGTTTATCTGGTGAAATAAAATTATAACGGCTTCGTTTTCGACGATGCCACTCGCGCAACGATGTCGGCGCATTCCACAGTACCGAAACAAGCGTTGAAAACGAGAAGCTTAATTTGTGTCGCAGGGTACCTTTAACATGTCCTTTGTACGGTCGTGGTCGCACCACTGAGTAATATTTCTAACAAGTGAAGTCTGACTTTTCGGTACTTAAGTAACCCCCTAAAAAGAATAGAAAATGGAATGACATGGCAATGATAAAATTAAAGTTGCCGATTGCTATTTTAACTTGGGGCGAAATGTATACAAAAACATCGGTGTATTACGATTTAGGTTCGCGTTAAAATACCCGGATGGTCAAGAATTAATGCTTTACATGATTGGCGATGCCTTGTAAGTAGTGCCTTACAATCATACCGTGGTTATTTCACGCAAGACCTCTTTTTTTTTTCTTACACTATCTCGAGCTCTTGTGTGGCGTTGTTATAGATTGGTGGAAGGCAGTGGACCTCATTGGCTTGAACACACACACACACACACACACACACACACACACACACACACACACACACACACACACACACACACACACACACACACACACACACACACACACACACACACACACACACACACACACTTTTGTCACATAAATTAACCGCATCTTCGTTGCATCCCTGTAATGCAGGTAATCAATCGAAGAAGGCTCAGTGCTGGACTTACACTGTTATACTGCTACTGAAATAAAAACAAGGGCGTACGCGTGAAGGAAGGCCGGATGAGGAAAAGAAAAACGGAAAGGCAGCGAGGTTAGCCAGTTCTCAGACAGTTCTCAGAGATGAAGTTTTCTCAGAGATGAAGTTTTGGGACAACTCGAAGTTTTGGGCACGAGCCCGGGCGAGTTGTGGAAATACTGCACCCGAAACTTCCGCATTCAGTTGCATATGACGACGCCCATGGAGGTCAGACGAGCGGTGGAGACACTGACGAGGTGCGCGCAAGAACGGGTGCAAAGTGCCGAAAACGTTCAAAAGGAGCGTCGGAAGAATCCATCTACGAGTGGCTACGCCAAAACCCCGTATCGCCGTTGACAAACATTGTGCGCACCCCCAAGTGGCTGGCAGACCCGGTGTTTCGGTTCATTCGCCTGGACGACAAGCGCCTCCAACGAGCTATCCAGGTGTTTAATGACGAAATGTGCTCGTACACCACCTTGGACTTTATTGAAATGTACCAGAACACCCAGCCTCTCTTTGATGCCCCACACGGTGACCTCGCTACATTTTACATGGGTGTGCCCGCGTCGTTTGATGCCATGACGGAACTATTAAACTTTCAGTTTAATTGCATCCATGAGGAAGTGTCGGCCTTTGTAAACAGCCTATATAGCCTGGTCGAGAAGCCGGTCCCCAAGAAAAACTGTATGGGGATTGTGTCCTCTCCGAGTGCAGGAAAACTTTTTTTTGGCCTCGTTCTCTCCTTTTACAATACCCGCGGTACGATCCGTAACTTTAACCGCTACACCAGCTTTCCACTTCAGAACACCGTGGGCCGTCGCATCCTGGTGTGGAACGAGCCAAACTGTGAGTCGTCTGCTTTTGATACTGTTAAAAAAATTTTTGGTGGTGACGTAGATTCGGTGGCGGTCAAGTACTCGGCTGATCAGACCATTTCCAGGACGCCCGTCACTGTGCTCTCAAACAACGAGGTGTTTCCAGATGACGAGGCCTTCAACCACCGCATGTGGCGCTACAAGTGGCGAGCGTGTCCTCCACTAAAGATATACGACAAGAAGATCCACGCGATGGCCCTGGTCCTCCTGTTTGACGCTTTTGTACTCGAAGAAACATACGTCGGCACGCGCCAGCTTGATCAATAAACAACTTCGAACCTAACATCCTGAGTACTTGGTCAATGCTTTGCATTTTCCGACTACACCGACAAGCGCAAAAGCTGTCGGCTCAAGCAGTCTGCTTTGTTTTTTTTTATGTCAGTTCAGTCAGTCAGTCAGTCAGTCAGTCCAGTCAGTCAGTCCAGTCAGTCAGTCAGTCAGTCAGTCAGTCAGTCAGTTCAGTTCAGTTCAGTTCAGTTCAGTTCAGTTCAGTTCAGTTCAGTTCAGTTCAGTTCAGTTCAGTTCAGTTCAGTTCAGTTCAGTTCAGTTCAGTTCAGTTCAGTTCAGTTCAGTTCAGTCAGTCAGTCAGTCAGTCAGTCAGTCAGTCAGTTAGTTCAGTTAGTCAGTTCAGTCAGCTCAACTGACTGACTGACTGACTGAACTGACATAAAACAACAAAACAAAACAGACTGCTTGAGCCGACAGCTTCTTTTTTTGCGCTTGTCGGTGTCGGTTTTTTTATTTTGCTTTTATTAAACAGAGCGATCTATTGCGGGAAAAATGGCACCGAGCGTTGGGTTCTTGAAGCAACTTCTTTTGATGCATTACTTTGCGCTTGCGCAATCTTCTGCAGCTCTGCCTTGTGTTCGGTAACTTCGGACTCCGTGCGAGCGAGGTTGACTGGACGTCCGTGACGTGTGAGGCTGTTGTAACTTGCTTTGATGTTCTCGTTGGAGTGACGCAAGTAAGGCCCCACGTTCGAGGGTAAAGTAACACTGTCGGCAACTATGGTGTCTACGTCAGAGTGAACCACCAGTTCAGTGTCAATTTGAAAAAAACGCGGCAATGTCTTGAAACGTTTCAGTACTGCCTGGGTCGTCCTTGTTAGACTTGCTTACTGCCAATACCCCAAAACTCAAACTCGGTTGAATAGTTGAGTGCGCCATCGTTTTTAAACCTCGGGTGAAGTAAGTATTTTTCATAGGGTCCAAATACTTCACGTGGCGCGTGTGCATATCGTCGGGCCGAAGTGGCATGGTGATGTTGGGATCTGGATTTTGCTCGTACGATTCGTAGTTTGACACGTTGCTAGTGCTGTAGGATACAACGGCAGCAGGCAGGCCAAGGTGTGTACGAGTTAGCAACTCGTTGCCCGCGTTATAAGTGGGACCCATCTTTAGCCATGCGTCACTTCCTAACTGGTACTCATAGTTGACTATAGGTGTGCCCACGTGACCTTTGAACGGAAACTGGTTTACGAACTTGGTCAAGCGGGGCTAGCCTTGTCAATGTGAATAAAGTCGTAAACAAAGTTGTGACGTGGTACTCCCATGCACGCAGGTATGCTCTTTTCGTCATCGCCATCGTGATCCTCGTTTCCGGGTGTGATTTTAAGGCCCCAGTATCTCTTAGCCAGATCCGAGTGGTCCTTCTCCTGAAATGGTAAATAAGACTGGCTACATCGCGTTGTTTGTCTCGCCTTTCTTCACACGACACATGCCGGTATCCAAGTAGTGGTTCATTCCGACGGAGCTAAGGCCATAAACTAGCATGCCAGAGTTGACGGGTGTGACAACCGAAGAGCCAGTCTTCCATGGCGTGCGTAAACCATGAGGGGTTACCTTGACAGAGCAACGCA
Source organism: Rhipicephalus sanguineus (assembly GCF_013339695.2). Lineage (NCBI taxonomy): Eukaryota > Metazoa > Arthropoda > Arachnida > Ixodida > Ixodidae > Rhipicephalus > Rhipicephalus sanguineus. The sequence continues at coordinate 233,895,508 of NC_051177.1, read as the reverse complement.
CAGTTCTTGTGTGAGCTGGTAGGTTAAGGTAGGTGCAGTGAGGAATGTAAAGATACGGCCGGTCCACTGGCAAGCGTGACAGGCTAGTCAGAACTCCTGGAAACGTTTTCTCGGTGTCATAAACTAAATTGGTCTTCAGCATTGCGTAGGCCCATGTGGTGAGTATTTTGCTGTCACGGAAGACTGTGACCACTCCGTGGTCGCAAGGTACGCGCAAAATCTGCTGAACGAGCTCTGTCGAATTTTCACCGTCACCTTCAATTCCTGCTCCACCTGGACGGGTGGGGGCGTCTGAGTGCATCTGCTGCGACATCTGCGCACCTTGGGCGTCGCTGGTAGTTGAGTCAGGCTGGTATCGCTTTGCGTCTGCTGTACCTGATTCCCCGTTATGTGCACGTTTCCGTCTATCTCCCGTCATTCCATAGAGACTACGGCCCAAGACGTATTGTTCCACAATATTCTTCGTGCCCAGACCAACTGCACCTAATGCGGAGTGCCAGTTACCCGTGCGTCTAAAGTCATTCAAGACGAGAGCCGCAGATGCCTGATCAGCAGCCAAGACGTCCTCGTGGCTCCTGGCCCGCTCGTAGGCTTCGTCGTGCGACTTGGCTATGTCGTCGTCCTCGTCCACCGGATCTCCGTCGCGCTGGGGATTCCCTAGACCCAGGTACCGGTGGCCCGGGAACAAAGGCATACTACTCTGGTTAGGAGATATACACATGGTAGCGGTAGCGACATCGACAACAGCTACACTTTTAGCCGCCTCTATTTGATTGAAAGACTGACTGACTGACTGACATAAAAAAAAAACAGACAGCTTGAGCCGACAGCTTCTTTTTTGCGCTTGTCGGTGTCAGTGTAGTAGGAGTGTTCCGCTTTCCATTGTTGTCCCTAAAACCCAAGGCTTCATGTAGGCTTATGCCCGAACGTACACCTGGGTGGATATCTCCACATTCAATCAGAACATGCTCCGCCGTTTCCTTAACTTCCCCGCAGCACGTGCATTGTTCTTCTTCTTTACTGAATCTCGCTTTATAACTACCCGTTGTAAGGCAACCCCATCTCGCTTGAAACAGTAAAGCGCTTCCCACTGAATTATCGTAAAATGCCTCCCTCCTTATTTCATTTTTGCCGTTTTGGTAGTTACTCAAAGCCGGTTTTTTCTCCATAGCTGCCGTCCAGTAAATCATCTCCGCCTCTCTGACTTTTCGCTTAACGCTCTTTGTTGACATACTGCTTACACTACCAGCCGTATATTTACTAGTGAGCCTCCTAGTTCTTTTTCTCCACTGTGTGTCCTCGCTCTTCCTATACAAGTAACGGAACACCTTCTCTGCCCATCTACTCTCCTTCATATTCCTCAGCCTTTCTTCGAACCTTATTTTGCTCTGAGCCTCCCTCGCCTCAAAACCTGCCCATTCCATATCGCCCTTTACAGCCTCATTTGTCTTCTTCCCGTGAGCACCCAACGCGAGGCGTCCCACAATCCTTTGATTTATATCCATTGCCGATTACACCTCTGCCCTCATGCACACCACCGAATTCCCAAAAGTAAGCCCCGGAACCATTACACCTTTCCACAGACCTCAAAGCACCTCGTACCTATTGTATCCCCACAATGCTCTGTCCTTCATTATTGCAGCATTCCTCTTTCATTTTGCTGCCGAGACTTTTTCCTGTATCTCCATGTACCTGTCACCCTCATTTATCCATACTCCGAGGTGCTTGTATTCGCCCACCCTCGGTATTTCTTGGTCCTGTATTGACACCGCCTGATCACAAGGATCATTGAATACCATCAATCCACATTTTGTTACACTAAATCCTAGTCCTAGAGCTTCCCCTTCCCTTTCGCATATATCCGCCAGCTGCTGTATATCCTCTCGACTGTCAGCAAATAAGACAATATCGTCAGCATAAAATAATCCTGGAAGCTTCTGCTTAATCATCACGACGCCCTGTTTGTGTGACAGATTAAAACCCAAGTGTCTACCTTCTAGCGCGTTTTCCATATTCACCATGTACAGCATGAATAACAGCGGGGACTAGGACATGCCTGTCTCAGCCCCTTGCTAATCTCCACGTTCTCTTTGCTACTCATTCCTTCCCATTCTATGCAAACTGTATTTTCTCGGTATATCTCCCTCAAAAGCTGTATACAGTCGTCCCCTATGCCCATTCCTTTCAATATATCCCACAAAATTTCCTGATTAATGTTGTCGTACGCGCCAGAGATGTCTAGAAAAGCCATGGACGTACAAGGGCCTATTTTCTATTTTTGATATTTCTATACACTGAGTGAGAACAAATATGTCATCGTCTAACCGCCTGTCGAGTCGAAATTCATTCTGGAGTTCTCCCAAAATATCGTTGTGTTCTGCCCACTTTTCTATTTTCATTTTTACTGCTTGCATCGCCAACCTGTATAGTACAGATGTAATGGTCAGTGGTCTATACGAGCGAATGTTATCCTTGTCTCCATTGCCTTTATAGATTAAGTTCATTCTACCTTTTCGCCAACTATCCGGTATTTGCCTGTACTTTAAGCATTTTTCTACAGCTTTCAGCAGTATTTCTTTAGTGCTATTTCCTAGTTCGTTAATGAGGCCAACGGGAATTACATCTAAACCCGCGGCAGTGCGCTTTGGAACTTTTCCTTCAGCCTTTTTCCAATTGAAATTCTCCAGTACTAGCTCTTCCTCGGTTGCTCTCTCCGCCACACTTTTACTCACCGGGGAAATCCCCTGGACGCTCTTTTTAAACGAATCGGCTGTTACCTTTCGAATATAACCTAGCGCTTCGTACCTTTCCAATTGATTTCCTCCTTCATCTAGAATATGTTGTTCCGTTGTGACAGACTTCCTACCTAGCGTTTTTATGTGGCTACAAAATATCCTAGGTGCGGCCTCCTTTTTTTTCGTGAATCTCTGTCACCCAGCGTTCACTTTCGGCTTTAATTTTTGCCTCGACCAATTTCTGTACAATGGATTTTTTTTCTAGATATATTTCCCATATTTCGTTGACTTCGTCCTGCGGTCGCTTGTCCTTTTTTTGCCCTTCTATGATTCCGTGATACTTCACGCCGCTTCTCGATCGCTTCCCGGATTTCCTTGTTCCACCAACTTTTTCGCTTCCTCTTTCCAGCAAATAGTTTTCTTCTCTCTCCCTATCTCTTTCGTCATTAGATCTAATAGCTCACTGTACTCCCAGGCCTTGCCTGGTATTTTGCCTACTTCTTCCTCGACTCTTGTGGCTATATTTATTATTTGTTTGTCATTTAAATACGAGGTGCCAGACTTTGATTCTATGCTCTCATTTCCAGTTTTATATCCCATTTGCAATGTTATTCGTTTATAATCACTACCCAAGGTTTTAATCCCTTCCTCGTCTATTCTCATTTCTCTCAGTTTGTGATAAATTCCTTCAGACATGAGACAGTAATCAATACTTGACTGTTTGTTTCCGACTTCCCACGTGATCTGGCCGTCAAATTTAGGCCCCGTGTTAACTATCTCCAGACTATGTTGCTCGCAGAGATCTAGTAATAACTTCCCATTGGTGTCTGAATATCCGTCAATGTCGTGTATGTGGGCATTCATGTCCCCTACAAGGATGATTTCGGCCCAATTACCAAATTCCTTAATATCCTCACTCACGCAATCCACTATCTCCTGATTCTTTTCTCTGCAGTTATTTCCCGTCCACAAGTAGGCAACCGCTAGCCACGTTTTCTTTCCACCTACTGTGCCCAAAACCCAGAGGTGCTCTGAACACGTCTGTTTCACTCTAACCCATTTGGCGCAGCGATGAATCAGCATTCCTACACCCCCACCTTTCCTTTCTGATATGATCCTGTTGCACCCTTCCCAAACATAAATTTCAGTATGTGGTGGCTCTTCCAAGTCTCTAAGGTGTGTTTCTGTAACCGCATAAACGCCTATCTGTTCTTTGTTTAACTGCTCCTCAATTTCTAACCATTTTGCCTTTTTTCTGCCACCCTGCATGTTTATGTAACGAATTGCAACACGCGCCTTATCCCTTTTTCTTTTACCTTTTTTTCTGGTTTTTCGCAATACTACCTACCTGTCAAAGAGTCCTGGTTGTTTTCCCTATTACTAGCTACCCCGGACTCCGAAGCGCCCGCGTGCCCCCCCCCCCCCCCCCCCCCAAAAAAAAAAAAAAAAGCTACTGCGCGTCCTGCCAGTTGCCAGCCCACCTCATGACCAAGCCTCTTATCGAAGTGAATTCTGTCTCTTTGGAAACCGCCCCACCTGGGCACCTCCCTGTTTATATCCACTACCTCGAAACCCTTTTCTCGACTAATTCGCCATATCTCTTTGTTTGCGTCGACAACCACTCTTTGCAAGTTGATATTGCGCACTGGTACTTCCGGTATTGTGCATACTACAATTTGCACCTGGGGGGACACGGTGCGCATGTTATCGACCCCTTTCACCAAGGTCGTCGCTCATCCTGACGATTCTTGATTCAACACGTCATTTAGCCCTGCCGCAATTACCACGAGGTTACGTCTGTGAGCTTTAGCTGCGAGTTTTTCACTCGCTTGCCTCATGACTGTCCCCAGCGTATGTCCTGGGAATGTCCCTATCGAGACTCTCTTATCTCCTTTCACCCTTTCTTTGATTGCCTCTGCGCATCGGACTAAATTTGAGTCACCGGCAATAATGACCCGCTCAGACATTCCTTCTGTATCCTGCATCTGGCTGCTGTCTGGGTGACTAGCGTGAGTCACGGCTGCGGCTTTGTTCTTTGGAAAAGGCGCTAGAAGGATATGGAAAAAGCGCTAGGAAGGTAGCAACTTGGGTTTTAATGTATCACGCAAACAGGGCGGCGTGATGACTGAGCAGAGGCTTCCAGGATTATTTTAGGCTGACGATATTGTTTTATTTACTGACAGTCGAGAGGATATACAGCAGCTGGCGGATATTGCGGAAGAGAAGGGGAAGCTCTAGGACTAGGATTTAGTGTAACAAAATGTGGATTGATGGTATTCAATGACCCTTGTGATCAGGCGGTGTCAATACTGGGCCAAGAAATACTGAGGGTGAGCGAATACAAGTACCTCGGAGTATGGATAAATGAGGGTGACAGGTACATGGAGGTACAGGAAAAAGCCTCGGCAGCAAAAGGAAAGAGGAATGCTGCAATAATGAAGCACATAGCGTTGTGAGGATACAATAGGCACGGCAGCTACATAAGAAAAAGCAGGTGCGGCCTGCTGCGTGCCGCCGAAACGACGTCTGGGGCCTAGTTCTCCTTGCACCCGGTCTGGCGCCACCACACCGGTACAGCTGTTCACGGAGAAGCACCTCGACAGTCGCGTTTGTACGCGCGACACTTACTCCAATCAGGCCGTAGATAACGCGTTTTATAGTTGCACATTACAGGTTGAATATTGAATTATAAGGAGTGCCGATTACCTCACATGTGTCAACAGTTTCCGCTAGGAGTACCAATGTTTTGTAGAGTGGGCCTCAGTACTCTCATGAATGCTGCCCGTTTGACTCACCTGAAATGAAAAGTGTCGCTGAATCACTGATCCCGTTAACAGGCAGGCGGTCGCCGGGCAGATTCCAAGGGCTGACGTATCGGCCCACCAAAACGCTCCACGTTAAGCACGCACAGTTTAAATGTATGTCCTTTTAGTGCGCCAACGAACGCCGGTTGTGGTCCGAAGACCGAGTTAGAGCCAAGAGTTGATAACAGAAACAAAATGTATCCTCACTTAAGGCAGTACAAGCATCACACAAATTTGCACACTCGGCAGGTATCAATAGACCGTTCTCACCAGACCATCTGCGCATGCGCGAGTTTCCTACAGTGGCACTGCCGCCATCTTAATTGTAGTTCTCGGAGCGCTGCTGGTGCGGCTGCTTGCTGCATGTTTCAGGTATATTGGCGTTTGGCATCAATCCTCGGCACACAAGACGACTGAACGCGGTAGAAAACTGTGCCCGCACCTCCAATGTATGTTATTTTATTTCAGGTTAAGCTAATCTTAGGTTAAACTGCACAGTGCACCCTAGCGCTAAAAGAAAACGAACAGTTGATAGTGCTTACATGTGACGAGGTCGTCTCGTCGGGTTGATGAGCTTGCGTCGTTTTGCTGAATAAATATTTGTAATACAAAAAAATTCGGCAGATCCCACGCACTGTGGGAATCGATGTAATGCGAAGCAGCCAGCAAAGAGCTGCATACATCGCCTTGTTTGTCTTTGAGCCAAATGAAATCATTCATGCCATGGCATCTAGTCCACCATACATCGCATGTTTGCCATGCACGCATGCATGCACAATCTAGTATACACCATGCCAATGAAACGCATATTCTGGTATATACAATGCGTGACCTGTCGCTCATGTTCATCACGCACTCGAGTCGTGCCATACCAATTTCGGTATATATCCAGTTAACAAAACGGCCGGAAGCGCACGATGACAGTGGCATGTAAATCATAACGTACAGAACGGTCCACTGTTAAAGGGAACACTCGAATGAGCACATTTCATATTGCTGGCCCCCTAACTGCAAGTGGATATGGAAACATTGCTCCTACACTGCACTAGTCTGTCAAAAGAAGTCAGAAGTCTCAACCTCCAGTATTCTTATGGAAATCTAAGCCACTATACTTTAGCAAGAGAGCAAAATCCAAACATGCCATGCGCGCCAGTGTTCCCTTTAACAGTGGACCCGTCTGTACATGACATACATAACATGATTCGCACGTTAAGACCTCTCATTTGTGTTCGTCATACAGTCACATCGCGCAATACCAATTTTGGTGTATATCAAACGAGCGAAATGGCCGCGAGTGCACCATGAGTATAGCATGTAAATCATGCCATACATGACATGCATATCATGGTTTTTCATGTTACCACCTGTCACTAATGTTCATCATACAGTCGCATCGCTCAATACCAGTTTTGGTGTATATCAAGCTAGCGAAACGGCCGCGAATGCATAAGCGTGGCATGTAAATCATGACATGCATGTCATGGTTTTCATCTTACCACCTGTTATTCATGTTCGTCATACTGTCGCGTCGCGCAATACCAATTTTGGTATATATCAAGCTAGGAAAACGGCTGCGAATGTATCATGTGTGGCTTGCAAATCATGTCGTACATGACCTGCATTCATGATTTCCATGTTACCACGTCTTATTTACGTTCGTCATGCAGTCGCTGCGTGCATACGAATTTTGGTGTACATCAAGCTAGCGAAGCGGCCGCGAACGCATCATGAGCGTGGCTTGTAAATCATGACATACATGTCATGGATGTCATGGTTTTCATGCTACCACCTGTTATTCATGTTCTTCATACAGTCACATCGCACAAAGCAATTTTGGTGTATGTCAATCTAGCGAAACGACCGCGAGTGCGCCATGAGCGTTGCATGTAAATCATGTCGTACATGACATGCATGTCGTGATTTTCATGTTACCATGTGTCAGTTATGTTCGTCATACAGAAATGTCTCGTCATACCAGTTTTCGTATATATCCCTTCATTTAAACGGCCGCGAGCGCCCAGAGACCATGTCATGTAAATCATGCTGCACATGACATGCGCGTCATGATTTGCATGTTAGGTGCTGTCATTATGTTCGTCATGAATTCTTGTCACGCCGTACCAATTTTGGTGTATATGAAATTAACGGAACGGCCGCAAGAGCCTAAGGCCGTGGAATGTAAATCATGCTGTTCATGACATGCGTGTCATGATTTTCATGATATGACCTGTCATTTATGTTCGTAATAAGGCCATGTTATGACACATCATTGTTATGACATTGCATTGATGAGTAACGCGGGAGAGGAATTACAGCTCATGATTACTGAACTGGATACGGAAAGTAGAAGAGTAGGTCTGAAAATTAATATGCATAAAACTAAAGTAATGTGGAACAATCTTGGCAGAGAACAGCGCTTTGCGATAGGTGGCGAGACACTGGAAGTTGTAAAGGAGTACGTCTACTTAGGACAGGTAGTAACCGCGGAGCCGAACCATGAGAGTGAAATAACTAGAAGAATAAGGATGGGTTGGGGCTCATTCGGCAAGCATTATCAAATCATGAATGGTAATCTACCACTATCCCTCAAGAGGAAGGTATATAACAGCTGCATCTTACCGGTACTTACCTACGGAGCAGAAACCTGGAGACTTACAAAAAGCGTTCAACTTAAACTGAGGACGACGCAGCGAGCGATGGAAAGGAAAATGATAGGTGTAACCTTAAGAGACAGGAAGAGAGCAGAGTGGGTCAGGGAACAAACGGGGGTTAAGGACATCATAGTTGAAATCAAGAAGAAGAAATGGATATGGGCCGGTCACGTAGCACGTCGGCAGGATAACCGGTGGTCATTAAGGGTAACTGACTGGATTCCAAGAGATGGCAAAAGCGTGAGGGGGAGACAGAAAATTAGGTGGGTAGATGAGATTAAGAAGTTTGCAGGTATAACGTGGCAGCAGAAAGCACAGGACCGGGTTGATTGGCGGAACATGGGAGAGGCCTTTGCCCTGCAGTGGGCGTAGACAGGCTGATGATGATGATGATGATGATGATGATGATGATGATGACACACCAATTTTGGTATACATCCGATTAACGAAACGGCCAGGAGAGCACAAAGTCGTAGGCGGCTAGATGGATGGATGGATGGATGGATGGATGGATGGATGGATGGATGGATGGATGGACGGACGGACGGACGGACGGACGGACGGACGGAAGGATGGATGGATGGATGGATGGATGGATGGATGGATGGATGGATGATGGATGGATGGATGGATGGATGGATGGATGGATGGATGTGCTCAAAGTCGCAGAAGTTCGCTAATAAATGCTTCGCATTTAAAAGAAATCACGTTCTCGTCGTCATGAGTGCAAATATCTTCTTCAGTGAACGCCAGCACGCAAGCGACACAGGCTACAGTGTTCGGAAAATAAGTTGCCCAAACTGCGTAGAACAGGAGAAAAAAAAGCCGAAGGAAGGAAAAAAAAAAAAGAAGCTTATTGCGCTTTTTTTCTGTTTCGTTTTTGTCGAAGTGACACTTTCCATGTAGACTGTGTTGTCAACGCAGGACTTCGATCACAGTAACGAGTTAAACGTGAATGAAGATAAACGGTCGCCGTGAAGCAGGTTAGAGGCGCGTCCGCTGAACGGTGACTGGCCGCTCATGCAGTTTGCCTAGGTTTACATCTCACAAAAATCTCGTGATTGGCATAATATTTCTTGCTGCACAAGGGATGGAGGTGTCAGTAAGAGATTCTGGCGACACACGCAATGCGGCGGATAAGCAGTAGCTCGCTCCGACTGGCGGAGGCGGCCTCAGCCGGTGGCTCGGCACTGGTATCGTCGCTAGGCCTACCGCTTCGAAACGGCAGCTCATAAAGAAATTCAGCTTTGCTACCTTTGTTGCCTGCTTTACGATGCGTTCACAATAATATCACATATTGAAAGTAATAGGGAAATCCCGGTGGCGAAGTGGGCTGCGATGCCGGCACGGCCGACATTTCGCCGTGCGCTCTACGGCGCGAGCTGTACACAGCATGCAGTTATAAGCTTGGCTTTTATCACAGGTCTCGTTCATGCTAGACGCTTGACAGTCGTCATCGCATTTGGTGAGAGGTCGGTTTACGTCTCCCTATACATTAAAGCGATCTCTCTTGAAACCGGAAAGGACGTTGTATCCAATCTCTCGCCGCTGGCGGCGATCACCCCGGCAAGGGGATCGAGCTCGCGTGATGTGAACTTTTGCTGTAGCTTATCGGTCCATCGGTCGCGCAGCAAGGTTGTTATGACGCAATAGGGCACTGCTAAACCACGATGCATCATGCACAGGAAATTCACGAGCACTTTGAACAAGAAAGTGCGCAGCCTCTCTCTCCGCCTTCGTTGACTGCCGCACGCATTCCTGTCGGAGCTTGATATCATTTGCGAACACGTAAAATCCGAGTCCTTTTGCTTCAGGCTGCTGTTGTAGCATCCCAGCATACAGCACGTCAACCCAACCATCGCAATCTATCCAAAAAAGGCCGCTAAAGCTCATGAATGCAGCTCGCCAATGCACCAGCTGTAGGCAGCTGAACGTACCGAGTACTACAAGTACCGGCATGCACTGCGGCAGCGGTGGCGTAGTGCAACTCGCGGTGAGATCGGTCTATTACAACTCACAACATCACGTAGATGGTGTTTAAAACAACGGGAACAAACTTACCGTGCTGCAAATGCACTCTCATCCATTCAAAACTATCCAAGAACACTTAACGCCTTGAATATTCACCAAACGTGTGCAGCGCACAATTCTTCGAACGTTTCTCGAATATTTCTCTTCCAGGACACACTCAAACGACCTCAAGCTCTGATCACCGTCATTCGGCGACCCTCTTCAAAACAGTGCTCCCACGGCGTCATCACTCGGTTCTGGAAGATCGACTGACTGCACTACACGACTCACTCGAACAGCATAACTCTTCGTCGACTTCACCACCCTGTCCTACCCTCCGTCGTCTCTGGTTTGGATCCTTCCCGTTTTGATGATGAAGTGGTTCGTAAGGAATAGTAAAAAGGCACCTAATTTCTGCAGCCCAATAGGGAGCACGTCACTGCGCCTTAGGGGGTAGGGGGATGAGGGAGAAAAAGAAGAGAAGAAGGAGAAAAAGAGAAAAGGGGGTCAGAGCGTAGGAGGCGCGGGTGCGGCAAGGTTGGCGTAGAGCTGAGGCTGTAGCGGTTGAATGCTGCAGCCGAGGTTGTAGTCCGCCGCAGCAGACGGTGCCGGGCTTCCTCAGGAGGATGGCCCGACGGGTAGAGGCGAGTCTACTCGCTCCTGCGGGCACCGGGCCGCGCGCCGATTGCCTGGAGGCAGGTAGCTCGCAGCGGATGCTCCTCAGGAAGGAACTGCATCACAGCCTGTAGGGTGGCCAGCAGGCATGTGTGTAGAGGGCGTCCTGCGGGTCCAAGTGATTGTTCGGCACGTAGCACAGCGACAGCTAGGGGAAAGGGATTAGTCTCGCCGGTTCGTCTGCGGAAACCGTCGGTTCCACTTCGATTTCTTGAATTCTCCCGATCTGCGCGGGCGTTAGGCTGTCGTGACGGTGTCTTCGGTGGAGAGGGTGAGAGCACGCCCTGGGCACCTTTTGATGCTTGTTTCTTCTTTTTTCGGTTGCGCGCGCCCGTTGGAGGGAGCAATCGGGGGGTGACTTGATGCTGTCTTCAGGATGCGGCGGCGCGCGCCTGTTTCAGCGCTCGTTTGTGACAAAAAGAAGTGCTCTCTTACGAATATTACGCTTCCCGACACTGTAGATCGCGTGGGAATACGTGGTACTTCACAGTAGCGTCTTTTCACGCGTTCGAGTTGCACAGCGGCACACAACAGCTTCGCGGCATCACACTGCTAGAAAAAACCGTCTGCCACACAGGCGCGCATGAAAAAACAGTACTCAGGAGCAGGAAACATGAGGCAAGCTGCTCACACGCGCGCTCACACACAAGAAAGACACGAGAAAGCGCACGAAAAAGCACACGTACACGCACAAATCCTGAGGCGACCACAGAGTAACACGAACCGGCGTCTGCCTTGAGTACCGTACTAGTGGCGCCCTCACCTAAAGCAGCTGCCGCTCAGCCGACCCGCGCTCGCCCATTGACGGCGACGGGACGCAGCAGGCCGCACCTGTCTTTTTATGTAGCGGCCGTGCAATAGGTACGAGGTGCTTCGAGGTCTGTGGAAAGGTGTAATAGTTCCGGGGCTTACTTTTGGGAACTCAGTGGTGTGCATGAGGGCAGAGGTGCAATCGGGAATGGATATAAATCAAAGGACTGTGGGACGCCTCGCGTTGGGTGCTCACGGGAAGACGACAAATGAGGCTGTAAAGGGCGATATGGGATGGGCAGGTTTTGAGGCGAGGGAAGCTCAGAGCAGAATAAGGTTCGAAGAAAGGAATATGAAGGAGATAATAATAATAATAATAATAATAATAATAATATCTGGGGTTTAACGTCCCAAAACCACCATATGATTATGAGAGACGCCGTAGTGGAGGGCTCCGGAAATTTCGACCACCTGGGGTTGTTTAACGTGCACCTAAATCTAAGTACACGGGCCTCAGACATTTTCGCCTCCATCGAAAATGCAGCCGCCGCGGCCGGGATTCGATCCCGCGACCTTCGGGTCAGCAGTCGAGCGCCATAACCACTAGACCACCGTGGCGGGGGAATATGAAGGAGAGTAGATGGGCAGAAAAGGTGTTCCGTTACTTGTATAGGAAGAGCGAGGACACACAGTCGAGAAAAAGAACTAGGAGGCTCATTAGTAAATATACGGCTGGTAGTGTAAGCAATATGTCAACAAAGAGCGTTAAGCGAAAAGTCAGAGAGGCGGAGAGGATTTACTGGACGGCAGCTATGGAGAAAAAACCGGTTTTGAGTAACTACCAAAATGGCAAAAATGAAATGAGGAGGGAGGCATTTTACGATAATTCAGTGGGAAGCGCTTTACTGTTTGAAGCGAGATTGGGTTGCCTTAAAACGGGTAGTTATAAAGCGAGATTCAGTAAAGAAGAAGAACAATGCACGTGCTGCGGGGAAGATAAGGAAACGGCGGAGCATGTTCTGATTGAATGTGGAGATATCCACCCAGGTGTACGTTTGGGCATAAGCCTACGTGAAGCCTTGGGTTTTAGGGACAACAATGGAAAGCTGAACGCACCCGCGATTGAAATAAGTAAGAGAAGGTTACAGTATTGGTGGGAGAAAATTAGAGAAAAAGGAGAAAAATAAATTTTGGGAAAAAAATAAGGATAGTCTGCCGTAAAGGGCAGAGAACTGGGCTGAGAATTAACGTTTTTTTTTCCTGTAGTAAGATAGATTTTATCGAAGTAGAGGCGTTAGGCCAACATAAAAAAAAAGAAAAAAGGAAAGAGATTTTTTTGCTGAGCCAGGTGGCACACTTGCCACCGCCCCGTTATAAACGGGACGCTCATAGCATCCATCCATCCATCCATCCATCCATCCATCCATCCATCCATCCATCGTTGGAGATGCGCGCTCTAGCCCCCCCCCCCCTTTCTCGCCTCGCGAGACCGACGAAGGCAGCGTCTGCTAGCGAGTTTCTTGATTGAAAAAAAAAATACAGCAGATCCCACGCACAGTGGGAGTCGATGAAATGCGAAGCAGCCGGCAGAGAGCTGCTGCATCACCTTGTTTGTCTTGGAGACAAGTGAAGTCATTCATGCCATGGTATCTAGTTCACTATATATCGCATGTCTGACATGTATGCGTGCATGTACAATTCGGTATATGCCATGCTAATGGAACGTATATTCTGGAATATACCATGCATGACCTGTCCTTATGTTCATGATGCACTAGTGTCATGCCATACCAATTTTGGTATATATCCAGTTAATAAAACGGCCGGAAGCGCACCATGACAGTGTCATGTAAATCATGTCATACATCTCATGCATGTCATGATATTCATGTTAATACCTTTCATATATGTTCGTCATACAGTCTCGTCGCGCAATACCAATTATGGTGTATATCAAGCGAGCGAAATGACCGCGAGGACACCATGAGCGTGGCATGTAAATCATGTCGCACGTGACACGCATGTCATGATTTTCACGTTACAACCTCTGATTTACGTTCATCATACAGTCTCGTCGTGCAATACCAATATTGGTGCATATCAAGCGAGCGAAATGGGACGCCAGGGCACCATGAGCGTGGTTTGTAAATCATGTCGTACATGACTTCCACGTCATGATTTTCATGTTACCGTGTGTTAGTTATGTTCGCCATACAGAAATGTCTCATCATACCAGTTTTGGTATGCATTCATTCATTTGAACGGCCACGAGCGCCCGAGACCATAGAATGTAAATCATGCTGTACATGGCACGCTTGTCATAATTTGCTCGTTAGGACTTGTGACTTGTGTTCGTGATACACTATTGTCACGCCATACCAATTTTGGTATATATCATATTAATGAAACGGCCCAAGAGCCCCAAGACCGCGGAATGTAAATTATGCTGTTCATGACATGCATATTATGATATTCATGTTATGACTTGTCATTTATGTTCGTAATACGGTCATGTTATGTGATTCCAATTTTGGTATATATCCCATTAACGAAACGGCCAGGAGAGCTCAAAGTCGTAGGCGGCTAGATAGATAGATAGATAGACAGATAGATAGATAGATAGATAGATAGATAGATAGATAGATAGATAGATAGATAGATAGATAGATAGATAGATAGATAGATAGATAGATAGATAGATAGATAGATAGATAGATAGATAGATAGATAGATAGATAGATAGATAGATAGATAGATAGATAGATACGCTCAAAGTCGCAAAAGTTCGCCAAGAAATGCTTCGCACTTAAAAACCGACTACTCGCGCTCTACAACCGTTCACTGACCACCAGGCACTGGAGTTTGACCCTCAAGGTAGTGCCTGTGTGAGATTTCTTCTGTGCGTGACTAAACAATAAAAATTCAATGTAAAATTAAAGTGAGCTGCAAATCGCCATGACTCTCATCGACCCTTTAGTATAAACGCGCCCGATCTCACGTCCTTGATGTTGTACTGGGGCAGAATTCACGGAAGATTCACATATGGCGCGTGTCATTGGTGGAAGGCAATCGTTCGATTTAGTGCGGCGACGTACGCTAGGGGTACCGTTGTAATGAAGGGAACGCAAACCAACAGTACAATATTAAGTTTGATGTTTAATATATACACGGTGTTTTTCACGTGTTTACCTGATCATATACTGGGCGAATTACTCGAAGTATTCACGGTTTACCGATGATTCCCTCCGGAGCTTCGCCCCACTCATCATCATTCACCCCGTGGATATGCTGTGGATTTTTTTACGCTACAACGACGCCAACAGTCGGCCGATCGTCTGTGAAAGACGCCGTCCGCGTCTTGTCGTGCTCCCAGCCTCTCGTCGGCCGATTCTCTCGTCACACAGAAGGCGCGCGCAGCGACACCGACTAAACTTGCGCGCAAAACTGGAAAACAGGAGACCACCTGCTCCTCGTTTAAGCCATCCCTCCTCCTCTACCATTGTCCCTATCGGCGTAATCGGTGCCATACTCGCGAACCGCGCTGCGTAGCGGAGCGGATAAGAAAGCGGAAGCGAAGGAAAGACGTCGGAGGAGTGCGCAAGATGCCAATTGTGAAATGCCCGAGGATCTGCCCCAAGATCTCCGCCTTCGACGTTCGAAGCAACGACATAGGCAAATTTTCGCTCGGCCACAGATCTCCCAACGACCTGCCGACGACCAGTCTGCCGAAGCGTTTTGCTGGTGTTTTTGGTCTGCCATCATGTTACACTAGTATACTCGCGCACAACTTTTCTTGGCAATGAAGGGAAGGCTAGAGAGCCGAACTACGCGTGTGCTATACCACTGAAGGGTATAGTCCCACAATGGCGTCCGTGTTTTCCGCGTGACAATAAAAAAAAAAAAACATTACATTATTTACTACGGGTGGTGTTTGAAAAGAAGGTCAGCGCGCACCAAGGAGATATTTATATTTGTTTTGCTTTATGCAGTGTCATTTTGCGTTTTTGCACCTGTGAAAACGTCGCACCGTTTACGTGCACCTCACAGACACAATGCCGTCTTCGTCTTCAGGTGAGCGCTCGTCACCCTCCAGTTTTTCCGACGACACGCCGAGGGAGCTTGTGACGAATTTCACTAACAAATGGCTGTGTAAGCCTGTGACGCCGCTGGAATAATCAAATGGCCGTCACAGGAGGTACGGAAGGTTCGCAAACCGAAACTAAATTCGAAACGCGCGCCGAACCGGACTACTTCGCGGAGCAGTATATGTGCAGTAGCTCCGCCCTCGTAGCCTTTCCTTCATTGCGAAGAAAAGTTGTCCGCGAGTATACGACATGCTGTCTTGGGAGGCGTCGTCGTCGGCCTAGTGTGACCAGACGGTCCGGTGACGTCATCGGCGGGCGACTCGTCGGCCGACCGTCTGCGTCTTCCTCGTGTCTGCGTCGGTGTCGTGTCGCTCTAGTGTACACGCGCCTTACAAGAAATGGCGTGGCTCTGTGGTAGAACACCTGCTTGCCACGCAGAAGGCCTGGGTTCGATTCCCACTCGAAGCCGTTTTATTTCGATAGTTGTAAAGTGCTCGTTTCGCAGAAATTTCGGTGTGGCTGTTGTTGGTTGTGAGCGAAAAATCATCTCCGTGACCGAAAAATCGAGAAAGATGCAAACAAAATAAGTAATAAAATTCTTCGGGTTCGAGTGAGAATCAAACCCAGGCGGTCTGCGTGGCAAGCAGGTGTTCTAAACAGAGCTACGCATTGCTTGAAACTGCTTCGGGAACTATATGAATGCAATGCCATATATCGCACCAGGCGACATGAATTGCGCAACGAGCGGCTGGCCCACCCATTACAAAGAATAGACTGTTGGGCGAACTGGTATTTCGTTATGAGGGAAACTGCGACGAAATTCTGTTCTCATTTTGTCCAAGACATATTTAATCATCATCATCAGTAAAAGCATCCACAAAATGAGCGGCTGCGTAGGTACGCGTGTTCCATAAGGACGCGTAGTGGGCCCGATTCGAAAAAGGAATAAGTATTATGGCGTAGTGGGTACTTGCAGTAGGCATTCTAGCATAGTTTGAAACGGCCAATGTTACGCGCACAGCCGTTCGTTTCCTTACAGCACGGTTGAGGCATGCACCGAGAACCGAAGCAAGGCTAAAAATTGAGAAGGCCACGCGCACTCGGCCCGATTACGCTTTACTCTTGAAGGCGAAGCTCAAGCGTCCTCCAAGTTGTTTTATGATTTATTTATTTGCATCTATCGTGAATTTTCGTTCACGGACAACGCCGCAATTTCTGCCAAACGAGCTCGTTAACGATATCGCGCTAAAATACCTCGAAAAGGAAGTAAACTACTTGTCCTCCAGCACATTCCCATTAGCGCTATTTTTTGCTACTTACAGTCCAGGTAAAAATTGACTCTCGTGATGGCGAAGCTTTTGAATGTACAAATAGTAGCAGTTTTTTACCCCGTGTTAGGTTTCCTAGCGAGTATAGTAAGCGTAATTATTTACTCCTATTACAAAGTTCTTCCGGCGATTTCAGATAGTTACTCCTCAGTCGAGAGGTTCCTTTGGCTGATGTTGTAGGATTTATTTACTCCTGTAACTTAGTTCTTGCGCCTATTTCTGATGGTTAAGAAAAAAAAATAGGATAAGAGGTGCGATTGCACCATGGGCCGTCGAATTAAATCAGCATCGAAGGACGCAGTATCGATGGCATATGCAGAGAAAAACATATACAGGGTGTCCCAGCTATCTTTAGCCAAGGGTTTAAAAATACAATATTAGAGGCAGGCGAGTGAAATCACTTGCAAATTACTGACAGCCACCTTGCGCACTACAGACAATCTTTTGTTTGGTAATTAGCTAATTTGTTAATTAGGATTATTTCATTAAATTGCTAAATATTGACCGTAGGCAAGAAATGCGGCTTGCAAAGTTCGAGGGCGTCTTCAGAAACCCCAACTCCATTATTTGCGATAAAGGAAGTCTCACGTATACCATTTTTTCTAAGCTGCAAAGAAAGCCCGCGAAATACAAAAAAAAAACCACGTGAATAGCGCATTCGCCCGCCCCGAGAATACTGCCCTCAGCCGTGGTTTGAGAGAACGAAATCAGCTGCGGCCGCGACTCGGCGGCTCCGTTGCGGCGGTAGGCTGATAAGTTGACGGTGGTTTCTTGGCCCGCGTTCGCTACAACTTGCACCGTCACGCGCGCCAACTGGCTGGCAACGGGCCAAGAAACCACCGTTAACTTATCGGCCTACTGCTGCAACGGAGCTGGCGAGTCGTGGCCGCAGCTGATTTTGTTCTCTCAAACCACGGCTGAGGGCAGCATTCTCGCGGCGGGCGAATGCGCTAGTCACGTGGTTCTTTTTGTATTTCGCGGGCTTTCTTTGCAGCTTAGAAAAAATGGTATACGTGAGACTTCCTTTATCGCAAATAATGGAGTTGGGGTTTCTGAAGACGCCCTCGAACTTTGCAAGCCGCATTTCTTGCCTACAGTCAATATTTAGCAATTTAATGAAATAATCCTAATTAACAAATTAGCTAATTACCAAACAAAAGATTGTCTGTAGTGCGCAAGGTGACTGTCAGTAATTTGCAAGTGATTCCACTCGCCTGCCTCTAATATTGTATTTTTAAACCCTTGGCTAAAGATAGCTGGGACACCCGGTATATGCAAACGTATGCAGACAACTATTGCAAAGTAAAACACCACATAGACCGACTGCTCGCGCTGCACAACCGCACACCTTCCATCTGGTATATGCAGAATCCACATCTTCTCCTGCCATGTAGTGCCAGTGGGAGACTTTTGTTCTGCGTGATTAAACGATAAACATTCGCAGCACCCGTGTAATCTTAAGGTGGGCTGTAAGTTGCCCTGAATCACACCTATCTGTAAGTATAAACCCGCCTGATCTCACCTTTTTGATTATCCAGTTATTAGCTGGCACTCCGTTGTGCTGGCCGCACCGGCGTTAGTAGTGCTGATGCACAAGTTCCCAAAATGTACCTAAGCACACAAAGGCACAGTAGCAGCACATATTCAGGGAACGCCGGCGAAGAAGAGCGGCGCCACACCTGTACCGGCTCCTTGCCGACGCCGTCGCTAGGCCTGTTCGAGGAACAAGGCTATGCGGTAAACGACAGCTGGCGGTCACGGTGTGCACCTCCTGTGCAATCTTCGTTGTCGTTATTTAGGACACAGATGAAAAATAGGCATACGCTGTACGCGGCGTCTTACGGAGCGATCTACTACTTACAATGAACGAGACGGCTCGCAGTGCCGGTGTGCTCGTAGTTGTAGTACCACGCACCGTGCTCGTATTCGCAGTGCACCGGCAGCCGCACATTGGTTCCGTCTGCCTAGTATCTGTGCTCGCCTTCGCGCTAGATGTTTTGCAGCGGTATCCGTATAACACACAATTTGGACTGTACTTTAATCCAGCAGACATTTTCAGTAAAAATCTATGTGGCGCTTGTTTGACGTGCTCCGGCGGCGCACTTACACCGGCCGCCGGCCGGTTAGGTGCCGACGACGTAGCGAAGCCCTTTTCTTATCGCTCCGAAGTTGTACCCGGTGACTCCCCAGGAAGCAACCACGGTCTATCACACCAGCTTGCTTATGTTACCGCTGGCAGTGTTCTTCGTAGCTCTCCGCGATTCGGCACAGAAGCGAGGTATCCGCGGCGTCCAGGCTCAGAGGTGATGTGCAGAAAATATAGTTGAAAATCTGGCGCCCTATCCTGTCTCCTCTCGTTTTTGTAGCGTTAGCTACACTTGCCTAGCCGGAGCCGATTTCGCGTGGGTCATCATGAGCCGTGCTGCGCATGCGCGAGGATGAGTGCGGAGCCGGCATCTCACGCGCTCTCCGCCACCGCCGCGCGCGACTCGCCGCTGCTGGTGGCGGAGAGCGGGAGGAGTGGCGTCGTAGCCGGGCAGACAGACTGGCGCCGGCGCGCGCGACTCGGAGCTGCTGCTTTGCGCATTCGAGAGGGGTGACGTCGTAGCCATGGCGCGCGCAGCTATTCGCCTTCGCTGTGCAGTCGCCGTCTGACAATGCGCTGGTGCCGCTTGATAGCGCCTCTGACTGGCGTTTGCAGGTGGGCAACGCCATGGAGAAGGAGAGCGCAAATGCTGCTCAACGGCGCAGAAGAGCCGAGAAGCTTATCTCATCGGATCCCGAAGTAGTTGCCTGGCAATTAGCGGTTCAGCGTACGAAGAATGAACAGAGGAAGGCTAAACGTGGCGCGGAGACACTGGAGGAAAGGGAGGAACGTCTAGCAAAGCGGCGTCGCCAGGACTGCTGAGCGACGTGCCCGACCTCCTCTGCAGCAGCAACAACAAGACGCCGTCGATGACGTCAAGGCTCGACGATCGACTGCCTATACTGTGAAACTTAGCGAAAGCGCCAGTGCGACTCGGACCTTCGAGACGGACTTCGTAAACAATCCGTTTGGATACGTGTGCGACGTGTGTGAAAGACTATGGCACATGAAAGACTTGACGCGGCTAAGTAGTGGCATGTGTGAATCGTTGAGTTTAGTGGCGGCGCCTGAGTGGGGTGAAACCGTGGCGCGTGTTTGTACAACGTGCAAGAACTTTCTCGTTAAGCAGAACATTCCGCTCTTTAGCGTTACCAATGGGTATCGTTACCCGGCCATGCCGCCAGGTCTACCGGTTCTGAACGATGTGGCCGAATGTGTGTCATTGGAGCAGCAGTAAGCATGACAATCAAGCTAATCCTAGACAATCATGGAAGCTCAGAATAATCAGTTGAACCTTTGCTAACGCTACGTATATCCTGGCATAGCCGAGCTAAGCCACCGCAAATTTTTATTTCTCGTTCTCATTTGCGCCACAAATATTTCGTTAAGCTACAATTTCGTTAAGTTACAACTCGCCCAACGTTACACTCTGCTGCTGTAAGATTTAACTGCCGACAAAAAAAAAATAAAGTTTACCAGGCCTGCGCGGAAAGCGCAGCACAGTCACAGCGAAAGCTGGAAGAGCGGCATTTCTAGAGACCGTTATAAACTCTCCTGTGGCTACTAATACAGGTACATTAGCAACGTACCCACTACGCCACAAAGCGTAATTTTTGGGAAGTTGGGAAGCACCCAGCACGACATCATTCGTTGTTCTGCGGAGAAGCGAGGTACCATATGTAAGCGATTATGTGCAGTTTGTTGATGCGGCGGTTGATGACGATGAATAATTATGGTTGCGCCCTTTGTAATGAATTGGAAGCTTTAAACGACCCACTAGTTACGTAATGCATATTGTGTGACGGCCGGTCGTTATTTAACTGTCCCACCACGCTTTATAACACACTTTAACCGGAGAAACGTAGAGCGAGAGAGAGAGCAACAAGAGCTTGATTTGGGCGAGTTGGTTCATGCTGAATATCGTGGGAGAGAGAGAGAAAATTGACTTTATTGAGACCCTGAGGAAGTGGATCATGGGAGCCTTATGGGCTTCCTTGGCAACCAACAGAAGTGCACTTGCGAGGAACCCACTACGCTATAAATCATTGTAATTTTTGAGAAGTAGGGCAGTAGGCACTGTGCCATTTTTCGTCATTCTACAGACAGCCGTGGTACCTGCTAAACGCATGTAAGGCATTATGCGCACTTTGTTGATGCTGTGCGTGATGACGATGAAGAATTACGGCAGAGCTCTTTGAAATGGGTTGGAAGCATTCAACAACCTACTCGTTGCGCAATTCGCATTGTGTGACGCCTGGTTACAGAATTCGCGCTGTGCGACGCTTGGTGCTTATTCTACTCTTTTACCACGCTATATTGCATATGCTAATGTGGTTCCTTCCCGACATGAAGCCTGTATAGGACCTTTTTGCAAAGCAGTTTCAAGCACCGGCATGGCTCAGAGGTTGAATACTGGGCTCCCACGCAGAGGGCCCAGGTTCGAACCTCGTTCCATCCTGGAATTTTTTTTATTTAGTTTTTTTTTTCTTATTTCGAGCGATACTGGTTACGGACACCGGCGGCGGCGGCGGCGGACAACTACGGCACCAAAAACGGCCGGTGAAATGATCTCATAACAGCTTTCGCTGTAAAAAAAACATGGAGAAGGCGTTCATTTTGCACGGTGGTATACAATCATTAAGCTCAGCCCTCCCCCCTACATGTACAAGGCAGACGACACGGATACCTAGATGAGTCTTCATGTTGCAAATTATTTTAAAGATGCCTAAGTGCTGTAGAAACTTGCTAGCAGCAGTGCAAGAAGGTGTCATCGCCGTTGCTGTAGGTGACTCGAAGGTGACCTAAATGTGTCAACTCCCAGAAATCATTGCGAAAATTCTGCATCAATATTGCCGAATTGCTTTCAAAACCAAACATTAACAACGTTTCGGCAACCTTAGAAGGCTATGATGAGTACTATACTGTAGTAGGGGCCCCCAGTGCGTTGCGGTGTGAAGGAGAGCTGCATTCTTTCCTGGCCGCGCGCTATCCCGTTCCCATACACACAGGTACTATGTAAACAAGAAATGTCTAAAGGCTTATTGATCTGGTTTTCCAACGTAAGAGCAAAAACGCCGCAAGTGTAATGAATTCTGCTTCGCACCTTGCGAAATAAACAAATCCAAGCACCAGTATGACTTACCATACACCCATTTTCAGTCGGGGCAAAAGCATCTTTATTGCCAACTGTCTTGACGTATGAACACAATCTCCAGATCTTTAGAAGATGCAAAAGACCTCTGCATTATGGAAGACTATATTTGAATTTAAACACTGAACACCGTTTTACAAAACTATAAAAGAACTTGTTGTTGGGCTAGTTGGTGGATCATTTTCAAAAGTTAATTAGAGCGCAACCACACGACACATTCACACACCCACACACCCACAACCCAGACATCAACCACGCACAGCGCTCACTTCCAACTGATTTATTGTTCGCACGGGCTTGAATATATACATGTGGCACATGCGCGCATTAACATCAGATACGGCCAGCACACACACAATCAAGACATACATTTCCTTCCTGCTCCTTCCATCTTATAGTCTAGAACTGATGAAGTGATATTCACTGGGAAACAGAGATAGCGACGGGGTGCTTACACAGCGGTCCTTGTCTTTTTCTATGTAAAATGCCTCTAACACTTCACGTGCAGTTTTTCTTGTGCTTCTGCCCAGAATCTTTGTCTCAGAGAATCCTGCGTCCTGCGAATCCTGCGTAATGTGTGGCTGTGACGCAGGATTCTCCGAGACAAAGATTCTGGGCAGAAGCACAAGAAAAACTGCACGTGAAGTGTTAGAGGCATTTTACATAGAAAAAGACAAGGACCGCTGTGTAAGCACCCCGTCGCTATCTCTGTTTCCAAGTGAATATCACTTCATCAGTTCTAGACTATAAGATGGAAGGAGCAGGAAGGAAATGTATGTCTTGATTGTGTGTGTGCTGGCCTTATCTGATGTTAATGCGCGCATGTGCCACATGTATATATTCAAGCCCGTACGAACAATAAATCAGTTGGAAGTGAGCGCTGTGCGTGGTTGATGTCTGGGTTGTGGGTGTGTGGGTGTGTGAATGTGTCGTGTGGTTGCGCTCTAATTAACTTTACAAAACTATGACGGCCGCATCACACTTGCTGCCAACCTTTGCACCTCCTGACAAGAGCAGACATTCAAAGAATAATAATAATAATAATAATAATAATAATAATAATAATAATAATAATAATAATAATAATAATAATAATAATAATAATAATAATAATAATAATACCTCGGGCATTTTTACACAAGCACATGAAGTTGCTTAGGTTATTACAATGTACGAACAACAAGCGCAGACAAAGGAACCTTTACACGTTACGAATGACTAATGGTAACGATTCAATTACTGATTTCCAACTATAGAGCAATATTATATGATGTGGTGTCATTAAAACCCGGATACTCTCACCTTACAAGGCAATGAGAATTTCAATCGTACTCATTCCGGGCCAACAATGTTATAAGTATTGAAGACCGGAACTCTGTTCTTCTGCAATGACATGCGCGCATGCAGCAAGAGCCACTGGAGACATTCAAGCCATCTACGATTTTCGCTGCCAACAACAACGTGCCTACATAGCCCATGGAAAAAATGCACAACCACAGAGGCACGAAGAAACCTTGCGCAGGATCTCTCATTATATTGCCCCATTTAGGGCACAAAGTAGGGCTTGTTGGTTTTTCGACAAGTGGTGCATTTCATGCTGAAGAGAAACGCCGGACCGGCGAGGAACACGCAGCGCAGTCAGTGAACGTTCGAGGAGCGGCCTTCGTAGAGCCCGCTCTGTCGGGGTGACACCACACAGTTGGAAGGAACGCATAAATCATCGCAATTTTGCGAAGTAGGAAAGCACCCACTATCTCGTCATTCTGCGGAGAAGCCCGCTACACATGTGTAAGGCATTATGCGTGCTTTGTTGACGACGAAAATTATGGCTGTGCGCTTTGCAATGGATGGGAAGCTCTGAACCACCGTGTCGCTACGCAGTTCGTATAGTGAGACGCCATTTTACTCTTCTACCACGCTATAGCGCATCTAAAAGCGTGTGAAGTTGAGCTCGTTGGTACGCGATCATAGTGGAAAAAAAAAAAAACAGCACGGTACAGCCACGACAAGAAAGACCAAACAGCGCTGGGTGGGTTTATTCTTGCTTCTCAAATATATACGCATTCTGGAAAAGGTGAAGACAGGAGGAGAAGGAAAAGATTTTTCCAAACCATGCGCCCTCGCTTGCTGTTGTCTCGGTAACGGCGCACAGTGCGCCGCTACCGAGATGCCCTTTCCAGAATGCGTATACATTTGTAAAGCAAAAATGAACGCACCTGTTGGTAGTCAGCGCTGGTGCTGTTTTGTCTTGCCTATCGTGTTTGTTTCGCGCTGTGTTTTCACGAGGATTGTACGACATCTGTTAACGTGGTTTCTTGCCCCACATGTACAGGGTCTTTTGCTAAGAAGTTTCAAGCACCGGCGTGGCTCTGTGGTAGAGTACTCGATTGCCAAGCAGAGGGTTGAAATCCCGCTCGATAGTGGATTATTTTTCTGATCGTGCGTGATAGCGGTTACAGAAGCCGGCGACGAACAACTACACTGTTGTTGCCATCTTATAACAGCTTTCGCTGTAAAAGGACAGGGAGGCCGGTTCCGCAAATCACACCATTTTTTTCCCTCAAACAGAATGCCTGAGGTCGCAAATTATATGATACACCCATATGTCAGAAACGTGCATCACACAAGTTTTCAATGCAGATATTGTAACTCTTTAACTGTCCGCGTAATGGAGGCCGTTCGTTCCTGCTAACATATTTATCAGTCTGTCTCTCTCTCTCCCTCTTTCATGCTGTAAGCCATGGGAAGCCATATCACTTTCTTCTCTGCAGTATGTGCTGCCCTCACAGCCTGGCTCCTTTCTAAATGAGGGCGGCGCCAAAATGTTTACCCCGAGATCGGGCACCGAAGGAGCAGTGGCACCCTTGAAAACCGGCTACAGCCACGGCTAACTTCTGGCCTTGTTGGTACGACATGTCTCAAGTGTTTAGCGCAGATTTTTTCAAGACAGGACAAGACGAAGGGGACACACACGTCCTGCAAAGAAGGTGTTTTCCACCAGAACGCCTGGTAAACATTACGTAGGGAATTCGGGCCGATATGTCACAGTTTCAGGGAACATTGCGACAACGCAAGGAAAGGTAGCGATGGCTGGAGGGAAGAGATTGCTTCAGTACCCCGTAATATCTTTGACAAACAAAGAACTAGTTTTCCTAAACGCAAGTGTACTTATAAATGGGTGTGATCCGGGTTCACATAAATAATTTGTTGAAAGTCAGCGCATGTGTGTGTCGCCTTCGTCTCGTCCCGTCTTGAAAAATCTGCGCTAAACACTTAAGCAGAGAAGCCCCAGCCCAGATGACCAAGCGCGGCAGCCGATCGCCCCAGCGACTAAAGAGTCCCGCTCATGCAGTGGACAATTTTTCCCGAAGGTGGAGGCTGTCCACCTCATAACGCCAGTCTGCAGTGCGCGCTCATCGGTGCGCGGCCTTGTGTGCATCCGCCTTTGAGGAGGAAATGCTGCAGACTTCTGAAGTTGCACCCGACTACAGAGTGTCGGCTTTCTTAAGTTCAAGTACGAGCAAGAGGGGAAAGGAGAAGGCTTCACAGGCGAGACATCCTGGTGCCATCCATAGCTTCACGTGCGTTCAAAATGCATCCCTCGTCCATTCAGAGCCTATCCCAAATAAAACAAACGAAATGAAACAAGTTTAAGATTTGGTCCCCTACTTAGGTGTCTGACATAAATGGCACCAAAAACGAACCTTATCTCACATATAAGTATACCAGAAATACACATGCGTTTACCTCTTGCAACAACAACAACAACAACAACAACAAAAAATTAGCGACACTTCCCGGTGCACAACATTGACGTGAGTGAATGGAGTTTAATAAAATTGTCACCAGAAAAACATTTGCTGGTTGTGGGTCCCAAGGCGACTCGGGCTGTGAGAGACGCCGTAGTCGAAGGTTCCCGATAATTTCCACCACCTGAGCTTTTTCGACGTGCTCTGAATTTGCACAACACACGGGCCTCCAAGCATTTCGCCGTCACCGCAGCTGGTCTGAACCTGCGGCTCTTGGGTCAGCAGCCGAGCACTGTCACCACTGAGCCACCACTGCGGACGCAAAAGACTTGCCCGTTTTTCGCAATGGCAAGTACTAAAATCAACAACACCCAGCCTATTTTCCGCACATGGGTTTTTCTACTCGACACAGGTTCTGGAATACAATAGTTTACAGAAAGTGCATAATTAGTGGTGCTCCAGTCGGTTTAGGATTTGGAGCAACTGTTGGTGCAGGGAAAAAAAAAAACGTTTCGCAGCAGGTTTGGAGCTGACAAAAAGTTGCAGACGGTTTGGAGCAAGCTCGCGTTTGGTATCACTTGGAACAGTACAGCAGTTTGTCTGTAACCTTTTAGTGTATAAACGGCAAATGCTGCTCCAGCATAAACAACGAGACGAGGCCAACAGTCGGGAAGCAGCCATTAATGATGCTGTTCCCATAAAATTTGCTGTGCTGGCTTTACCTCAACATACAAGACGCACAGTGCGGTGAGGCATTAGTCACAAGGTGAGCACGACATATATGGTTGTCGAGAGTGAGAGATCTCGAATTCGCACCAGGTTTTCAACAAAGGGAGGGGCTACCACCCCTATAAATACAATACCCCTTCCCCCCCCCCCCCTGATTCGCGATAGAATTAGTGTTCTGTAAGGGCTGATAACTTACATACCGTTTATTTTCCACAAATTTGCACATTTCAATCATTCAGAGGAATAATTTGCATTGCGCACTGGATTTAACGAAGCCACCGCATGCCGCATCCGCACTTTTGTAGTCTTTGTGGAGAGGTGCTCCAGACTCGTCATAGTGCGATTTGCGGGCACATGGTGGCAGCGCAGAGCACACTTGCGAACGAAGTTTGTACCAAGTGGGTGGGAAGCAGTTGTTCTTCACAATGAGAGCGACTTGTCTGGGGTCTTATGGATATGTAATGGCTGTTTAAATCACGGTTTTTTTTTACTTGCACAGCGCAATCGCGCGTAGCTCAGAACGCTTCCGTCTCCTGGCTCATTTTCTATGCGCGCTGGCTTGCCACCGCATTCTGTCGATTTCATAAGCGCTTAGATGCGCGCGTGCGGCAGCGGCACCACTTCGTGCCGGAAGCGTGCTGCACGGGCATTTATGCTTATCGTTACGATCGGTGTACTGAAGAATGTTGCAGAGCGCGATTGACATGGAACGTACATTTCTTTGCGTAATATCTGAAGCGAAAATGCTAGAGGCCCGTGCACTTATTTAGGTGCATGTTAATGAACCCCAGGTGGTCAAAATTTCCGGAGCCCTCGACTACGGCGTCTCTCATAACCATATCGTGGTTTTGGGACGTTAAACTCCAACAGTTATATTATTGCGTAATATCAAACAAACTTTCTCACACCCGAATCTTCATACGCGTGAAATCGACGTTTGCAGCGCGCGACCGGTGCCAAGAACGGCAGGCCGGCGTGCACTGCGTTGGGATACGCACAGTGGATCGGGAAAAAATCGCTTGTCTACGTATTACCCCCATTTCATCATCAAGAGCGTTGAGCTTCCAGACAACATGCCGAATAATCACTAACGGGGATAACACGCGCACGCATTAGTCAGGCCGACTACACAACGAGCAAAAATAACGCAAATGACAAGGGTGTCCGCGGCAATCATGTAAACGTTGTTGGGTTATTTGGGCCTTACAAAGAATATGCCGAAAATGCCACGCTGCCGTGGAAGCGGGCAGACTTGGCGCAATTGAATAGGCGAATTGTCGAAAGCTGTATCACCACTGGTTAATGCAATTTATGCACTTTGACGTAGGGACCATCGAAAATTTCACAATGCACAAGTACAGAAGCTTACTACTAAATACACAAGTACAGAAACTTACTAAATCCCGTGCCAATTAGAAACAGAAGTGACAATGTATGGGTTTGTGCAGAGATTGGACATCCCACTGGACAAGGCTCGCATTTATGTCCATTAATTCTACAAAACAAATCCAAATCTGCAGTATTATGGGCACAAGCAGGCAACACGGCAATCAATGCATAGCTATGTTTCATCGTTGCAATGGATATGCCATATTTTACAACCCTTGTAACACGATGGGTAATATTACATATCAAACAACATTCATCTGCACACGACCTTGATTCTCAAGGAGACACATCTACAATGTAGTCTGAACAAATGCTCACACCTGCCCGTCATGTTCACAGCCATCTTTACCACAACACATTAGTTAAGTGAAATTGCAGTTATGAAGCAGAAACTTTTGTCTCACTGCTAACACGCACATGTGTGCACCTTGAAAAAAATAATGCAGTTTTAGTAATTTCAAGCTTTTAAACTTCTGACAATACAGCATTGAACCACGTTTCATATTTGACAAATTGTGAGTAAAAAGTTTACTAAAGTCCATTCAGATACCGATATTGATGATCAAATTGGAAATCCAAATGTCATCGCCATCTACTCAAGCTTTAAACATACAAACTCCAGCTTTAAACATACAAAACAACAGCTGTGGACATCAGCACAACAAAATAGGCATATGTCACATTCATATTACTATGAAACATTTTTCAGAATCGAACAGCAATGCATTAACGCGTGAATCATTCAAGAGAACTGCCGTCTTTTCCCCTACGCTCTGTTAACGAAAACTGGATACTATACAAGGAAAAAATGCTCACTCTTGTCGACAAATATATTCCCTACGTTTCGGCAGTCAACGACAAGAATAAACCATGGTTCAACAAAAACCTACGAACACTCCGTAATAAAAAAAAGCGTCTCTACTGTAACGCAAAAAACAGAGCAAGTGAGTCTTCATGGAGCAAGTACAAAGCTTTTCTTAGTGAGTACACTGTTGCCTTACGCACTGCTAAAGACAAGTACTTCGCTCACGACTTACCTTCTCTCCTGAAGTCAAATCCGCGAAAATTTTGGCAAACAATAACACCTAATCACAGTTTCGATATTTCCTTGCTAGATGACAGACAACAACCTCTTTCTGACGCGGAATGTTCATCAGTATTCAATACATTTTTTACTTCTGTTTTTACAAGGGAAGACCATTCCGATATTCCAGTGGCCCCGGAACACGATTACCCGTTTATGGCGCCTATAAATATCTCAGTCGACGGTATTGCTTGCCTCATAAACGAACATAAAAAAACTTCTGCATGCGGTATCGACGATATTAACACAAAGCTATTAAAAACACAGTATCTATTTCAAGTGTAATTCTGTACCATATCTTTAAGCAGTCCTTATCATCTGGTGTTTTGCCCACAGACTGGAAGATTGCGAAAGTCATTCCCATTTTTAAAACTGGAGATAAACGTAAACCTGAAAACTATCGTCCAATATCGCTAACATCGGTATCATGTAAACTACTTGAACACATAATCGCCTCGCACATTTACACCCACCTCGAAAAAAATAACTTTTTCTTTCAGAAAAAACACGGCTTCAGAAAAGGTCTTTCTTGCGATACACAGTTACTCGAATTCACCACTGATCTACATTTCAACATGAACAACAGTGAACAAACAGACGCCATCTTTCTAGATTTCTCTAAAGCATTTGATCGTGTTGCCCATTGCCGTCTCATCTCTAATTATCTAATTTAGGTATCGAATCACTGACCCTTTCCTGGCTAAGAAACTTTTTATCACTTCGTCATCAATTCACGGTTGTTAACAATTGTCCTTCTTCCATTACTGAGGTCACGTCAGGTGTACCACAGGGGAGTGTCCTGGGGCCTTTACTTTTTCTAATATTTATTAATGACTTGCCCTCAGACATTTCCTCTTGCATACGATTATTTGCCGACGACTGTGTTGTTTACAGAGCAATTAATTCCACTAACGATCACGATACCTTGCAACGTGACCTTCACACTATAACCGACTGGTGCACCAAATGGAAAATGTCGCTAAACCCTTCTAAATGTAAAATTATATCGTTCTCACGCAAGCGCACTAGTTCCACATTTTCATACTGCTTAAATAATACGACCTTGTCACGTACCAGTAACTACAAATACCTTGGCGTGAGCCTCACTACTAACCTTTCTTGGTCATCGCACATTACCAATATTTGCGCTACTGCATCGAAAACACTTGGCTTTCTGAGGCGGAACTTGCAAAATTCAACTGCTGACATTCGTAAATTAGCCTACCTGACGTATGTACGCCCGCAATTAGAATTTGCATGTGCTGTATGGTCACCATACCAAGAATATTTAATAACTACGATTGAACGCGTACAGAATAGGGCTGCCCGGTATATCACTCGGAATTTTGATCGGAACTCCAGCGTAACACAGATTAAGCTCAATATTTCTCTACAGAACCTTGATATCCGTCGCAGGATTGCTTTGCTTCGTCTGCTTCACAAATATGTCCATTCCGATAAGCCACGCATATTATCCCTCGAAACTCCCACACGCACGTCATCAAGATTACATAATCATTTGAGCTTCAAACGAGTTTTTGGTAAAACTACTGCCTTCAATTTATCAGCTGTACCACGTGGCATATCTTATTGGAATGGTCTTCCTGATCAAATCGTCTCGATAAGCGATCCTAAAATATTTCGAGAGCGTCTGTACTCACTTTTTACTTAAACTGCCTTGATTTATTATACTGTTCTGCTTGTTTATCATGTATGTGTTTTCTTTTAATGTATTTTCGAGCTGTTTCCGTTGTATTTCACCTGTTATTGTAACAATGCCCCCCTTACTCAATGCCCGACAGGGCCTGTAAGGTTTTTTCTAAATAAATAAATAAATAAACTACCAACTGGACAAAAGAGATACTTTGGCATGAAATTAATGCTGTGTGCCGCCCCAAAAGCTTTAAATCCAAACAACACAGCGATTCTCAAGAAGCAACCGGGTGCGAATCTGGCGTGTTTCGGTAAATATGTTGGCTATGGTAGGGTAGAAGTTTGGACCAGTTGGTGATGCATACTTGGTAAAATGTAGCGCAATAAACGGGACAAAACAGACCGGTCGTAGCAACTTTTTGTTCAGTTTATTGCGCTTCGTTTTACAAAGTATGTTGGCTATGTTTTTGCGCTTAGTAACTGAATGTCATATTCCATCTTCCTTGGCAAAGTATATAGTTCCACTGCATCCATTAATTTTGTGCATGCCATATTTGTACACTCAAGAAGACATAAACGAAAAATACTTAATCGAATTGTATGATAGTTGGGCTGGTTGGTATGGTTGTGCCATTAAAAGATCAGGCGAGGAAAAAAATGACACATGAAGAGATTAAAAGCATAGGAAGAGAGCTGACAACTATCAAACTTCAATGCCAGAAACGCATGCTATAATGACAACCATAACCACGTGTGCTCCAAGAAGAATTCGTAAGAGGCAAACACGAAAAAAAAAATAGAGATCAACCTAATGACAATTTCAAGTACCTCTTTGATATGCAAGACAATGGTGCAATGGAACTAACCAGTGATCAGCGAGCGTGAACCTAAAGATAACAAGAGCAATACTAATAACTAAAAAGCCGGCCAACCTAGATACAGTCAGTATAAAAACGGAGGAATTTAGAATTGCCCCTGAGAACATACACGACGTTTTCAAACAAGAAAATGACCACATAGCGAAAATCAATGAAACCACAACTAGATTGATTTCAGAAGCAGCAATCGAATTTGGAGCCAAAACACCAAGGCACTAATAACCAAGCTCTCTCAAACCGCCAAGGACTTACATTAAAAAAAACATCAAATAACTAAATAAACATGTAGAAGTAACTACCGCAAAACATGGAACATGCTGAATTTCAAAGTAGATCAACAGGAACTTATTGGATGACATATGATATACTATAACTTCCAATAGATTGAGGCAACAGTAGAAAAAGGCAGCAGCATCAAAGCAGGTAAAAAGAAACTGTATAGGAAGGATCAAAATGTAGGCAGTGAAAAATAAGCAGAGCAATGTTTTTAGCCATTTCAATGAATGCTCAGAACTGTACACTTCATGTATGAGCCATCTAAACTTGAATGAAATGAACGTACAGGATACTGAAGTTCCATGTATAACTGTTGACGAGGCTGGAGGACTCTACAAGGCATGTCCCGCGAAAAAGGACGAGACACACCTGATCTTAATCAACCTAGAGAGCATGCTGGCTCCAGGGAAGGGCACATGACAATGGATCACCCCCACATACTCAATCAAGTAGCTGAGAAATCCGCTGAATGCAACAAAGTACATTATATCCCTTTCATAAGGCATTCCACTCGGAAGAGATAACAGCAGATTTGGAGGCACTGCGTCAAGGGGTGCTTGAAACGTGTGAATATCTACAAACATCCACAGCTACCCTGCTTCTTAACAAGCAGGAAAATTGTTATTGAGGAGGAGGTTCGCCATGGAGATGCAATCTCTCCATTGTTCTTCACTGCATCTAGAAGTCTTCAGCAGACTAGTAAGAACAAGAAATAAAAATTAACGGCGGATATCTCAGTAGCGCATTGTTTGGAAACAACATTGCCTTCTTCGGCAATTATGGTGACAAACTGCACAATTCGACATTGGCAACTGGGCCTTTGACACAGGCGTATCTACCGGGGGGGGGGGGGGCAAGGGGGGAGTGACTCCCCCCCCCCCCCCACCGCTGAGAAAAGTTAGGAGGGCGGAGCCCCTCCGCTTTCGACGGTGGTGACTGTCGCCTGCACACTGGGAAACGAACCACTGTTGCGAAGTTTTTTTTCAACGCAGCAATCACGTCCTTAATATAAAGAAATTTGTCCTACGCTTCTGCTGTGAAAATTGTCTTCCGCGTCGCACGACCACTCACTGTATATATATATATATATATATATATATATATATATATATATATATGAAGAAGGAAGTGTCCTTGGATCCAGTAGAATCAATACTACGAAGTAGAGGACGTGCATAACGAAAACTTTCGTTATGCACGTATATATCGGCCGTATATATATATATTTCAATATATATATATATATATATATATATATATATATATATATATATATATATATATATATATATATATATATACGGCCGATGGAGTGGGACGCTTGCCCCCCCCCCCCCCCCCCATTTGCGAACAAGTTGGTACGCCGCTGGCCTTTGAGTCTCTACAAGACGTGTATCGAGGTCGATTACTACGAGGAGAGCCTTCTCGTGTAAAAGAAATTCGCTAAAGAATAAGGATGCCTTGGAACGTATATGGCAGGCATTCCAAAGTCATGAACGCAGGATGTACACAATTCATGCATTATGCCAGGGCTGCAACTTGGAGGATAACAAACTTGCGAAGTTAGGACCATGGAATGGAAAATAGTAGTCATAACAATTAAGAGAGGAAGACAGCGGAGTAAATCGGTAGATGTCCTAGCTCACATTGAAGGGGCCCTGCAACACGTTTCCAAGTAACTATCGAATGGCTTTATTTAAGGAGTCTATTGCCTCACGAATCGACCACCGCAATGTGTTTAGAATCCGTCAAGCGCGAGCAGATCCAGTTACGGAGATCTGTCGCACGCTGTACTTGCTTCTCTCATCCCGACGAGCGCGCCGGAAGCTAAGCAGGGAGGGATGACACGGGGGAAAGAATTTACGGCACGAGCGCGTCATGACCTCGAGCACCATTTCTTTTTTGTTTGGATATGCGCGGCTTACTTTCAGTGTGATCGCAAGCGAGAGCACGGGGGCGGCCTCCCGCGGCAGCCTCGGTAACTATGCAGCTCACGACGCTCAAATCGGCCAATGGCCGTGAATTTGGGTATGTGGCGCGGTAATTTGGGTAATGGCATCATTTGTCGAGAGAAGAGGGGACGATTTCTGGCTGACTTTGGGAATTAATTGTAAATTCCAGGCCGCGGGCTGCGCTATAATGTATGGCTCGCATTTCCTCAGGAGCCTCGAATACCGATCGGCAGCGGACCATGTTGAAGAAGTGTTGCAGGATCCTTTCAAGAGCAAACAAGGGAACTGGACAGGTCATGTATTGCAAATGACCGAAAAGCGATGGTTGGTTTGAGCGACGAAATGGATGCCAAGTGACGGGGGAAGTGCAGCCGAGGGCTCTGCTGGGGTGACCAAATTAAATTTGCAGACATATAAAACGCTCGCGCAAGACGAGCCAAATTGGAAATCATTGGCACTCTGCAGTGGGAATGAGAATCATGAATTAAGATACCATACCTTCGACAGACTGGCCGCTTTCACATCGCAGCAATCATCCCGTGTGTCTCTGGGTGCAGCTTCTTGTCGTGCTGTCTTTTCATTATACAAACAATTATACATCTTAAAATAAAGGCAGCAACTTTATTGTGGGAAGAGCATTTGTAAGCTGGAAACGGTGCGAAAAGGCTTCTGCACAGGCTTGTGCAGTGTCATGAACCAGTAAATGAAAGTCAAGAATGCAATACAACGTAAAAAACCTTAGTAATAAAAAGAATGGTCATGTGACGGCCATAATCTAGCTGTGATTCCACCAGTGTTGTACGGAACGGTGTTCCTGGAATTCGTTCCTGTACGGAGGAACGCCGGCGTTCCGTTAAGGGTTGGCGGAACTGTAAAGGTAGCTCGCTGCGCTTATAAAGGAACGGCAGAGGTAACGGTGTTGCTTTTGTAAACGTTCCATGGAGTCTGTCTAGAGTATGAGATCGTATGAGCAGACTGCGGCTCACTGTGTTTCTGAGGTCTTTGTTAGCAGTGAATGCCCTGAAACACTGCGGCGCGAGTGGGTTTGAGAGAAGCGAAGCACCGCGGCGGGTCCTCAAAAGAGGAAGGCCATCTCGCATGGGGCTGCTGTCCAGGCCATGTGGCCGCGAAGAACCAAAAGCGGAAACTGGGTCCCAAGCGTGCGTGGGCCGCGACAGCGAGGAAGGCTGGCAGCATCGTCCGATTCCTTTTCTCCTTGCTGAGGAGAGGGAGAAAGGTACGCATGTTCTTAACGGCCCAGTTAGAATCAGCGGTTGAAAAACGGGACCTGGAGAGTTTGCTGGTCGCAGCCCAGATGGACTGTTGGCTTGAAATAGGCGCTGCCTTCTACCAGACTTGGGCTCTGGCGTTGCCATTGTGCACCTGGATAATCAAGGGACTGTCGTACACCTACTCAACCATCCCTAACTCACGGCATTGAACAGACGCATGCACGTACGCATCACATAATGCAGCAGGGCAGATGTGCGACAGCATGAGGTGCAAGGGACACGCAGTGACCTCGTTGTCGCTAGTTCCCAAGGTTTAACCTAGTATTTCTGTGCCAAATTAGGCGACCATCAACACAAAAATTAAGACACAGCTCACTGCAATGATCAATTCTGACAGCGCAGGAGTTGCCACCTGGTCCGCGTCCGAAGATCTTTTGTCGCTCGGGCATCGAACCATTATAGACGAGGCACAGGATGAGCTGTCGCAGAATCAACATGCATCAGTTGACTGTCCGCTTTCGCAGATTAAAAACATCGAGGGATTACACTGACTTTCAATGAAGTACAGCACAGCAGAACCCTCAAACGCTTCGGGGGAACGTCACCTCAACGTTGCCAACAAAACGCTCACAAAAAAAAAAAACGGGTTCGTCTGTCGGACAGCAACATGCTTAGAGAAGCAACTCTGAAAGTTTAAACAAGGAACTTAAGCTGCGAATATGTATTCTGGACATTTTTCTCCCGCTTATACTTTGATATATCGAATCAGCATTCAGTAAACAACTATGTATTTTTTTAATGCGGTTTCTTGTGCAAGATATTTACTTATATTGGTGCATGTGAGTAATGTGAGTATTGTGAGTAATTGGTGCGAGTAATTTTCGCATTGAACATCTGGAGAACAGTATCTTGACTGCGCATCCGGAAAGTGCTCCCTGAAAAAAAAAATCTAGGTGTGTTTCCTTGTATCTCCAGATAATCTGCTGCCAGCATTGTTCAAATTCGTATATTAGTAGTTTGATGCGAATTTAAAGTTGCTCACTTTATTTCGCCCAAAGACTATCCGACAGCACATTTTAATTTGAAGAATCGAATGTAAAGTTGAAGTAACAGCACGTTCCAATGTCCGAAATGTAACTGCAACGCATTCCTTTCGCATTAAAGGAATTGTAACTGGAACTCGCTTCAAGACTGGGAAGGACCGAGGAACGAGCATTCGTTGCTGTTATAGAGCAACGTGTAGAACACTAGATTCCATACTGATGTGGCAGCCATGTGCTTTCATTGTAAACGTAAATTCAGCCTCCAATAAATGACATCAGTTAGAACACTCTAACTGATTGAATATTGCTCTCCTGCGTTTATCATTTATACTAGGCTGCCTCAACAGGAGGTTTTCAGAAACTGATTGCAACCTTATAAATGGCAAAAGACCCCTTAGCTGGGCCTGTTGGTCCACTTATTGACGGGTTGAACTGTGCAGAGACTAAAGAAGAAAAGTAAGAAACACGAATGCAGTGCTTTCTTGTCCCATTTGCATAGTTAAAGCTTACATAATTAATGGCATGGTCAAGGGCATAAGAAAAGCTAGCTATTTCAATCCAGCATAGCACACATTCATGCTTTCTTAGAAAAGTGGGAGTATTGCCAGGCATAAACGATGATGCTCTTTAAATATCCACAGCTTCAGTCCTTTGGTCAGCTCTTGATCTTTTCGTGCTAACATTACTTCCATAAATTGCACCTGAGTCAAGGAATTAACTATACGATATTCAACCAACTTGGTCGTACAGTATGTTCCGGAACACATAAAGCGCTTACTTAGTAAAAACCATTTCTGATATACAGAAATGCATAGTTTCTTGTTCGATGCGTATCTTGAACTTTGTATCTGTTCCTTTATTGCTACAACTATTATTTTAATGTTACTGCAGTTCGTTCTCCATGGAATGTCCCGTTGAGGCCCTTTAATGGTATTGTTGGCTCCCAAGAGAATGCTTACGTACATCAAAAGGGGCCCTGCAACACTTTTTCAGCATGGTCAGAAAACGCTGCCGATCAGCAGTCGAGGCGAGCCAAGCATTATGGCGCAGTACGCGGCCTGGGATTTACAATAAATTCGCAGTCAGCTAAAAAGCGCTTCCTCTTCTCACGACAAAAATGATGCTTACGGCGTCTCAGGCAGGTTCCACGCCATTGGCTGATTTGAACATGGCGCGCTCGGTAGTTACTGCGGCCGCCGCGAGAGGCCGCCACTCGCCCGCGCGCGATCGAACTGAAAGTACGCCACGCATTCGAAGAAAAAAAAAAAGAAAAATGTAAATCTTTGTAACTCCGCTCGTGCTGCACTGATCCTAAAAATTTTTGCTGCGAGCCTGGTAGAGGATATTCTACACGCCTGTGCAGCTTTAAGCAAGCAGACGCATCCATATTGTGGGAAACACCTTGCCGCCTAAGCCTAAGCCAATGCTGCAGTGAATGGGCTGTGCAAGGTGCTTGCTGTGTTGAGTCATTTTATGCTCTGATAAAAAGAATCTTCTGGGAAGGGATGCAAGCCACACCACTGCTTGCGACCCTAAAAAGACTGACTTCATCTTGTTATTCGTATCTGAAAAGAGCTCTTGCAGGACATATCAATAAATGAAGATTGCTGCATCTAAAATATGACCTCTACCACTTCATGACCTGCAATTTTAATTTGAGTATTTTACAAAAACTACTACGCGCTAGCAAATAACTAAAAAGCTTAAAACCTTGTTCAACCTAAACGAAAAATTAAATGCCAGTATGCTGCGAAAATTGAGCAGGGTAGATACGTGATATGCACAGCAACGTTCAAGGGACACTAAAGGCAAATATTAAGTCGACGTTGATTGTTGAAAAAGCGGACCCGAAACATCGTAGTGCTACTTTTGTGTCAAGGAAGTGCTTATTTTGAAATAAAATCACGTTTTAGTGGTCCGCATCGCGTTGGCGCATTTCAAATCACCCGCCTGAAAGCGGCCTTTCTCACGTCACTGTTGCCGTGCCCAACGTTGCCCACCTTTACTGCGCGGCGGCGTGCACTGGCGGCGTGCACCATTCGGGCATCCGGCAACATCACATGCATGCGGCATCTTGTCGAACTTTCTGTCAGAGCGACTTTCACGAGCGTGCAAAACACACGCGGCAGTACGCGATCCCGAAACTACCACTGAGACGCGACCGCGTGAGCGAAGCAGGGCGCCGGGCGAAGCGCAGTTCGGCGAAAACGGAACCTTTGAACCACGCGCGCCGTTCCCCATGGCAACGCCAAATAGGTTCTTTTTTCCATTAATCAAACAGAAATGAACAAGCAGCTTTTTATTACGTCTCATGATGCATGGAAGGTTCTGTTTTTATTGCAGCGCGTTTGATTACGGGTGATTAATTGTAGTCGGACTTTCTCACGTCATCTAGATCATTTCCAAAATGTCCCGCTCGTGGCGCTTATCGTGTGATACATTTAGCTTAATTTCTCGGTAACTAGGGCACTGCTGTTGATAATATTGCCGTTTTAGACGTCATACATTGAGCTTTCACTCTGACATAAATTGTTATTTGCCTTTAGTGTCCCTAACCTCAAAGGGCCAGTAAACAGACTTCAACACTTTTTGTTTACATCTCCGAAACAAGCTCGTCAATTCGTGCAGAAAGCCATGGCGATCACATTTTATGAATGTCACAGCGCTGTGCGCCGTGCAGACACTTCATTTCCGCTCTTCAGCGCCTGTCCAGTCCTCCTCGTACGCGAAGTGACGTAATCTTGCCCATGGGCAACTCATTGGTCCTCAGCTGTAACACCAAACAGCGCCTTGCTCGGTCGTTGGCTGCGTGCCGATGAGGTATTCGCTGATGTTGCGTTACGTTGCCGAAGTGGGCGTAGTCAGGACGACGGGCTACGCCTACCTCTGTTCGCTGGGTGGAAAAGCCGAGCGAGAAACCGAAACCAGCTGAACCGGGTTGTTCTATACTCCGTAACTCCCTCATATTACAGCAATTATTCGCAAAATTCTTGCGGCAGCATGCGTACATCGTTCAAGTGCACAGTTATCGCTTCATCACGCATTTCGGACCGTAGGGTTGTTTACTGGCCCTCTAAGAGCGCGAGCTGTCAAAACGCAGATGTTTGAACATATTTCATTTTGCTAAATGCACTCGGGCAGCAGGAAAATTATCTCCATATAAGATATGCATCGAAATTGCGCTGCTTCTGCATAAATATGAGACAGCTAAATGAAAACAAAACACATTAACACAATTTTTGTACCGCACAAAACAACCACTCTACTCATTTTTCATCTTCACCTACTCTTCCTCGAAGACACACACGAGGCATAGTCTTCACAGCAAAGGTCCAGTTATGCGCAGACAAAAAATATTTTATTGACAACTGCGCTTATTAGTTGCGCAGCCTACTATTATAGACTGAACAATTAAAACTAATTATGGAGACCAAGCACTTCAGCTTTGTTGGATGCATACCAAAGCAGTTGGGGCGAGCGGCTATTCCAAAATTTCGAATAGTGAATCGAGTAGCGTTCTATTCGATTCGGTATTTGAATCGAAAAGTGCATATTCAAAATACCAAATATTTTTCTAATAACCGGCAACGACGAAAAATGATCGTCTGAGGAACGAGATCATGTTGGAACAGTGAGGGGGAACTTTTTTTCGGTTTGTTTTCATGATCGAATTAGCCAGATGAATTGAACACATGTACTTGCAGAACTATTGACGCTATATGATCACAGGATGAAGGAGTTTTTGCTTAAAACTCCAGTGTCATCAATCCACTATATTCACCATGACATTCGTGATGATGTTAACTCATGAAAATTCCTTAATATTTATGTATGGGTTTTATTACAAGCTGTTCACAAAGTACCACATTGAATACTGTAGTCACGACTACATTTCAGACTACAGTTACAAAATATTTCGAAGGTTCTAGTTGCTGCTGTACATGAGCTTGCATCAGTTTAAATAATTGTGGGATTTCTTGTCGGTTAAAAGTAATCATAATGTTTCTTTCTTAAAGCTTGTGAATATTTCTTTCAAATAAATTGTTGTGGAATTTTTGGGCTGTTTTCAAAATTCTTACCTTACCAATCTAGGGCTGCTTAGAAAATGACTGCCTTACTATTCGAAAAGTATTCTAACAGTCTTCGATTTGTATTCGTATTCGATTCGGTGTCATCATTGTTCAGTTAGATTGGTCCGCATTAAATATGGTTCTAAAATCCACTATTCGCACACCCCTACATAGCAGCACAAAAACTTGCACGCTGTAATAATATGACTCGCTCGCTTTTCTGATCGCATGTGTACGTTAGTTTTTGTTCACAGTGACAACCTGTACTAAAACGATAATCTCATACAAAAGAATATGAAATCATCTACAAGGCATTTCACACATTATAAATATAAACTAGAGCTGTAATGATTAAGGCTTCTGGAATAAACATATGTTTTTTTGTGGGCACAGCTTGTCAAAGTACTTGTCGCTTTCATCTTCGTTCTGCCCACACATTATTGTGGACCAGCTTGCCACCAATCCGTTATCCCACAACTAAACGTGGTGGAGAGCATGGCATTGGGAGCCTCTGTCTGTGTGCTTGCACTCACTTCCACAAACCAAGTTGTTATAAAAGTGCAGATCACTGTGAGTGAATAAATGAGAAAATCCTAAAAAGACATGCAATGTTCACCGAGTAAGATAAAGCGCAGTCAAGATAGGCATGCGAAACGTGGGAAGGTGAGAACTTGCAACATCCTGATAACTCAGGTGAGAATAATTTTCAAGCTTTGCAATGAAAGGCAATGAGCGACATGGCCTGCTAAGTAATTGATGACAATAAAAAGAACAGCACAAAAATAACCGTTTAATAAGTATGTTCATTAAATCACCCCCCTTAATTTTTTTGACAGATTGAAACTTCAGCAGTACATTAGTCCTAAAGCCAATGTGGTCCCAAACGTAGACAACGCCAGAATAAGCGGTTAACTTCATTCCACTAATTACTCTCGACAACGAACACTCGTACATGAGGATAACAAAATCTTTCTAGTTGCCTGCTTTTTCCTATTATAAAGAGAAGCTAACTGCACATTCTATGTACAGCAACTGTGGTCACAAATGCGTGCATGAGTATTTTTTCAAAATACATACATTGTACTAACAAGCTACGAGTTCTTAGATATGCCTAGCTTTGCATTAAGCCTATATACTTTATCTCCTACAGCTCATGTACGGTGTACATGACGACTTCTCAAAAATATAGTGGGCGTGGCCACACTGCTTTAATTTATTTACAATGTACAA
Organism: Rhipicephalus sanguineus; assembly: GCF_013339695.2. Lineage (NCBI taxonomy): Eukaryota > Metazoa > Arthropoda > Arachnida > Ixodida > Ixodidae > Rhipicephalus > Rhipicephalus sanguineus. The sequence goes on along the minus strand of NC_051177.1, from coordinate 233,853,948 downwards.
GACAAACCAAAGCGTCTGCCTTGTGGACAGGCACTGTCTGTGCTTTTTCCCCATTTCACTGCTTCCACTGCTGTGTTCTCTCTCTGTGTACAATCACCAGTGCAACGACAGGTGGCTTTAATGCACTGATATGTTCTCAATGACATTGCTATATAGTGCAAGTCACCATGATCAAACAGGATGGCTAATTAGAAAAAAAAGGAAAGAGTGTAATGTGTGGTGTTCGTGATTATGATCTAGAACTATATACAAACAATGTAAATATGTGGATGGATAAAGAATGTGACTTGCAGTCTGCAGACACATTATGCAAATCTCTCCCCCTCGAACCAGAACAGCCACATTATCTTTCTGTGTCAAAACAACAAAACTGTCCCATATATAATCACTCCTGCTGTTCAATCAGGCAAACATTTCTGCCATGATACACAATTCTGAAACTTTTTGCAGAGGTGTTGTAGGTGCCGATGACGGCTATTGCTGCTATCCACAGTTATTTGTATGGCTGTTATGCATATAAATGAAAAACCCATGGCGCATTCATGGATAAACATACTAGGCATTGGAAAATTATGAGAACTAGGTGACTCTTCCAGCTGCCTCCTTTCCATTCGGATCATGCATACAGTTGGTATTTCACGATGCATGCAACTTGACGCAACACTCATATGCACTGCTTGCTTTCTTGTCCAAAATGAAATCAGTCTCAAGCATCAACAACAGTAACTCAAGAAAAAACTTAGAATATAACAATGGCATTGTCCTTCAGTGTAACATCTTGTGTTTGCACAGCGTGCATACTTCTCTTTGTGCATTTGGTATATGTAATGAATGAAACAAAACTTATCTATAACCCGACTACCACAGTGAAAATTTCCACACACGCACACGTACCAAATTGCACAGTAACCCTTCAGTCACCAGAACAACTTCTGTAAACATATAGTGGTCACAGACGTTTGGCACAAATAACATTGGCAGCGGTGCTTTCATGTCATTCTGCTGGAGCTCTGTGCAGCCTGCTTCAGGGAGGATGATGTAGTCGTTCTTGAGGATGCCTTCTTTAAATGTTCTTGATACCTGAGGCAACAAATGGAGAGCCACATGTGACAAAAGATCTCCACAAAACAGGTTCACTCCAGCAACATGAACAACATGGTCGATGTAATTTGAGAGTGAGTCGACACGACTACTCAAGGAGACTCGTATGCCACAGAAAAAGGCATCGTGTGTACATCTTGATGGAAAAGGCGCACTGACAGACACAGACACGAGTGCGCTAGTGCCATCTTTGCTTCTTTTTGTGAGTCCGTCAGTGCATATAAAGACGAACACATACTAACTAGCTCAAATGTCCGTTTTGTTATACACGTGATGCACGACAGCTGTGATTTTCATTCCCGGCACTTGCACAAGGTTACCTGCAGTGTTTAAAGTCAGGGGGAGCACAGAGAGGGCCGGCCCTCCTACGTTTTTCTCTAAGGAGGGGCGTGGCTGTAGGGTCAAATGTAGCGCCCACTCCACAAGCGCTGGAGTTTTTTTTTCTGGCAGTAGTGACTAGTGCGGGGCAATTCTAACTCCCCAATTTTCCTAATGATGATTTACCCACAAACATTCTGTTGATGTGGCATGCGCGAAGCCAAAAAAAAATAACAGGTATTACTTCTGGATGCTGTATGTACTGTTGAAGGAAACGCATGTAGTCTCAAGGAAACGATTTCTTCTAATTTTTTTTTCTTTATGCAAGTAAATCGACGGTAGGCTCACGCATGTGCTACCATTATTATTGATATGCCATGCCTCACCCATTACAAGCGTTTCTTCACTGTATAAAACTGATCATTCATCTAATTTTGGCGTGCCTTTATACTCTTGACTATGTAAAGATAGATTAGATTGTGAGCCTTCGGTAAGCGATCTCGTATGTTCCAATGATCTCTGGTTAGCACAGCGGCTCGTTTGTCCTATGTAGAAGTGGCCGCAGCTAAAAGGAGCCTTATCTATACCAAAACACAGCGAATTCAAAGTGTACTGCCATATTTGCATCGTGCGTCGTGCCACCTATCGAAAGCGCAGCAAAGAAACATCCCCGGGATGCCATGCCAGCAGACACTACCCAAAGCCAACACGAAACTTCCCAAACTCAGTCGTTTGTATTTTGTGTTTTTTCTAGCCTGGTGATTTTCACTGTTTTTATCAAAACATCAAGAACACCTTGCTCATGCAAGTCCACAATGTCTACAGCACGCGCTGTGCAGGCTGCAGAAGCAACTTCGTCGGGTACGTACGCTGTTACATTTGTACAAAACATCCACACACTCAGCACACGCGAGTCGTAATTGGCATGCAGCTTGCAAAAGAGTGAAACGATGCTTTGTTGCCGCATATTACAAATAGGGCACAAAGTTTTATGAAAACTCCTCATTTCAGCAAGCATCGCGTAGCAATTAGGGCACACTTTGCAGGTAGTTCTGCGAACGTAATTTTTCTTGCATGAGCGCTCTTACAATCATGTCTTGCTCACAAACGTGTGCAATCAGAGAGCATCCCCTGCAGTATCATTCGTCGATCCCTTTTGGAAACTATCCGCGCGAGTTTAATCATTTAACAATGATGCTTTGCAAGCGAAACTGTGCTACTCTTAGATAAGCCGATATTAAAATAGGCAGAATCTCGCTGCCCCTTATTAAAGGTGTGCTATGCAACCATATGCAAAAAATTTAGCTGTCTGAGCTAGCGCTACGCCTGCATCTGAGACGTAAAGGACATTGGCACGAGTACTTACATGCCAATGCTACGTATTCTGTGCAGATGACTCGTGTACAAATAAATTTGGGGACATCAAACACTAGAATGAAGACAGGAAGTTCTGGCCAGCTGTTCAGGAACACCGTACCATTTGTGACCTTTTGAAGACGAGGGCTTGTAATCTTGAAGGCGTCAATGCCATTAAAACCACTAAAGCTTAATACTACGCTGAAAGTGGCAAAGCGCGCTGCTTGCTTGTAATTGACCTTGCATTACTTTTTCATCAAAGGAAAAGCAGCAGGTACTAAGTGCACCCCCACACAAAGCTTGCGTCCGCCTTCAACCCAGCTGCGTGTCGCACAAATCAGGTTTGCAAAATCGAATAGGTGACCATCACACTATAATACATGTAGTTAGTGTACTTGCGTATTTTCACTCGGCTCCTAGTTTTTATGTGTGAATTACAATTATCCACTGGTGGCGAAGCTGAAAACATCGCAACGGCACGATTTGCGTGGAGCGTTGTGATCATCGCAGACAGCGCGGAGTAAAGCGCGAGACAGACGGTACGATTTTCCATGCGATGTGCCGGCCGACGCGGCGTAGGGGGAGAGGGAATGGTGGCTGTCCGATGCCATGAAAGGTCACCATTCCGGTTCCCCCACCGCCGTGTCGGACGTCGCATCGCATGGAAAATCGTACCGTCTGTCTCGCGCTTAATATCCTCCTGCTGCGCTGCTTGTTTTGGCATCCAAAGACGACGCAGTACTGCCCAATGCGCTCTTGTGCGCGGGAGCAGTGTGAGTGGGTAATTTATCGCACTTTAAGATCTCAAATCTGCAGCTTCCCACGTTTACTAGATACAACACATGCACGCCTTGGCAGCCCAGAACAATATGGTCTGGGTGCAAGAGTATCCATTTGGCTTGCCAGGAGCCTGAGTGCAAGACTACTGTATACCACACCTGTACGGCAATCAGTAAATTTGTTGGTGTGTTTTATGAAACAAATGTCATTCCACTTCTTGTCTATTATCTTTCTCTGCACGGCGGCGCATATCTTACCCAGCTTATTGGTAGCTGTAAGGACAACATTGATGCTGTATCTACTTGCCACTTTCTTTAGCCTGCGAGATGCGCAGCAAATGTCGGGGACACCTACGACACGCTTGTTACTATTGCCTTCTGTAACCATTCTCAGACTTGACAAAACGAACTTCTTTAAACGTTCAGCATCAGTGGCTACTGCGACACGAGAATAACCTACATCTAAAAGACGCATAACCTGTGTAGTAAAGCTGGCACACCGACACGGCTCGACCCACCGCGAACAGCGCAGCCAACTCCACACGGCGCGGCATTCAACCGTTGCGAGTTCGCAGAGCCTTGCGCCGTTTCTAGAACTGCGGTGGGACAAGCGTCAACTGGACTTGCGGCAATCCGAAAACACCTTTTTTTTTTTTTACAACCTTAGAATGCTTCGACGAGAAGTTTAACAGCGGTTTTGAAGATCTAGGGGAATACTGCCACCATAGCGGTTCTTCTGAAATGCTAAGAAAGTGTCTAGAAATTGTATTCCATCAGTCTGAGGCAATCTTTTAGTTAAGTTCAGCCCTCCTCCACTTAATTCAAATTTGTTGCTCACTGAGGTAACCACGGATTCAAAGTCCTCACCACTACCCCCAGAATCCCCTTTCCTCTAGACACAGCTAAGCCGTGCACGGTGAGGCGTGGGAGGGGGCCGAAGCCACCCCGTTGACTCGGGACCGTGGCGACGCCACTCACCAAACGCCTGCTCTCGCAGACGCCCCTGCGGGGAAATTAAATCCGTTGGAAGTTAGCACCTGTCTTCCTTGCGCTGCAAACCACATTTGTGTTGTGTCCTGCTTTAGATGCTGAAATGGAATACAAACATGACTAAACCTATGCTATTAAAAAGTAAGCTGAAGATCTCACAAGATGTCCGAGCAGTAGCACGGACATGCCGTTACATTTCCTTTATAACGAGGAAAGCACTGGAGATGGAGCTCGTAACATCTGGAGGAGCTAAAAATCACAGAAAAACATACCAGACCGACACCTCGTATGTCGATCCGGTTGTCATTGTTCTAGAGAGGGGCACATCATGCCTGCTGTAGAAGGTGTTTAGACGTTCTGGGTGGTGCTTTTTCAAAACTGGAGCTAAAAGAGGGTTATCATTTGGCTCGATCTTGAAGAATCAACTGGTGGTGAGGACGTATTTCACCAATTGTGATGTGAGGAAACACAAGAGGCCGCTATTTGGTGCCAGTGATGCAGCTGAGATTTTCCAAGACACTGTCAGAGAAGTACTATCAAAAGAGAAGTGAATAATTTATGTCAATGATGACATCCTCATCACAAGGCACACCGTAACAGAATACAACTGAATGCTGCGCCTGGCATTGAAGTATCCGGACTTTGTAGTAAGGTTGGTCTCATGGTGTCGAAACCATAGTGTGGCAATGTGCAAGAGATGAAACACAGCCTTCTTTAACTTGCAATCATTATCCTACTTGTTATGGGCAGTAAGTCCCTCCTACGAAGACATCCATTCTTCAACGCCTTTGTCATTCGTGCCGGTGAAGACTGGAAGACCTCGCCGATGCAAGGTGGTGGCACAAACCATGTAGGGTGGCACTGTCTAGGAACAAGTCACCCTTGCATTGTTGGGCATCAAGGGGGGTAGAGTGCGACTTCTCAGTTCCAGCGTGGGCAAAACACGGCACCTCCACCACTTGCTAAGAGGTTTATTAGCAGAGGACACAGGTAAACGGTCATGTGGCCACACAGAGAAACCATAAACTCATTACGATGGTGCTGCCACAGAGACACAGGTCCACTGTTTTGACTTTTAAACAAAAGGACCCAGTTAGAATTCAGGGCTTAGAGGCAGAATCTGACGAATGTGGTAAATGGGTCATGCAGATTATGAGAGACTATCGAGACTGAGCTGTCTTCCAACTTTAGCGACCGGTGACTACATTTTATGTTTCATAAAATTACACATCAAAGCAGAAGTTCTAAAAGTTAAATAAAGCTTGTTTGTGTGTAAGACAAAATGGTTCACTCCTCCGATAGAAAATTAATGCAATGAACACTTCTAGCGCGATGCGTCTACAAGGTGTGTGCACTATTTGTGAATGATGTCAATCTAGATCCAACACATCCCAGTGCCAGTTTTTCCTCCAGGCAGTTGTAAGACATGGGCTCGCTGAACTATCTGCTTCATACTGTGTGATGAGTCATAAAAGGTGGATATAGCAGCGCTTGTGTGAGAGTGCTTTTTCTTTTATTACATTTTCCTACTTGTGTAAACCTTCAACACACATTTTCTTTTGCAATCTTCAGAGTGACAGAAACAGGGGTATCTGGTCTCAACTAATCTTCTCAAGCAGATTAGAAGACATAACTTGGAGAACGCCATCTTGACTAGCTTTAATGAGAGAATCGGAAAACATGGCTTCTTGCCACAGTGTTCACAACACCTACATACACACTTATCATTCAACCTCAAAACATAAGTCAGCAAGTGTTGGTGTACATTTGCAGGATGGCTAGGTGGCTTCCATCGACACGGTGGGATGCCGTGTCGATGGAAGGACGCATCCCAACATAAAACATAACGTCTGTTTATTAGCGTAGTAGCAGCAGCGGGGCGAGCATACCCACGCTGCACTCAGTCGGGTAGCGAAGAAATTATCTCTTCCGAGCTTGGCAGCTTGGTTTTATAGCCACCGCCGGTGACGTAAGCCACCGGTGACGCTGCGGTGGCGCTGTGCCTTATCGCAGCCTTGGTGTAGCATGCAGCTGTGTCACGCCGAGCTAGTCAGTGACGAGGCGGAGGCTGCGCCGGTTTGTGCGCAGTGTGTCGCCACAGCTATGTTACTGCCTAGTATAGTAGCCCAGCTATTCACGTAACGCAGTTTTAGGGGGGTCCGGGAATTTAACCCCCTTCCTGAGGCAGACCTAACCCCCCCCCCTCCCAGAACTGCCCCGCTGTCCTTCTCACCGGGAGTATAAAGTTCATTTCAATTCCAGAGATGGCATGAGGCCTACCTTTCCTGATTGACTCTAGAAATGTCTGCTTCAAAACTGAAAGAGCGCGCAAACCGCACGCTCTGTGGCTCGGCGTTCACTTCCAGTGAAGCACGTTTGCAAGAAAAAAGATGCTTTCATCGGTTGTCCATCTGACCCCTTTTCTTTTGTTGCCCCTTTGATTAGTACAATAAAGCACTAAGATGTCTCGGAATCTTCCAAACAGGCTATTGTTCTTTTTTCATTTATTTGATTCTCAGAGAAAGTCTAAGAGGGCAAGTGTACAATGATAATGGATTCCCTGACTTGGCCAGAAGCTCTGGTGCACAGTGCATGGGACATCGAAATGTATTACATATTGTCACGTGGTCGTGACGTCGACGAAGGCAGCAGTCAGCACATCAGAGATGAAACTATTTGGCCGAACTTGTGGCCGGGAAACTGAAAGTCAAACTGCAGCAATACACTGATAGCGGCGAACAGAGCGTCGACCGTCGATCAACTGCTCATGGCTGGGACGCGCCGTCTTTTATACATCACGCATCGAACTTTCCAGTCTTATCACTGGTGGTCGCGTAAGCTCCGGAATAATCTAGACTACACGCGACCTGTTGCGCAATCTTAACAAAATGATCTACTACAATCGCGAAGCTTCTCGAACACTGCGGCACGGTCAGCGCCGAGCGTTGCTAACCGTCCTTGCTGGTCAAACCCGAATACATAAAAAAAAAGAAGTGGGCGTGGCATTGGCCTCCTCTGAAGAAGCATCGTCTCTATACTTGTGACAGAACAGTGCGTACACAAATAAATTGCTATAAGCAAAAAGTACTAGCAAAATTACAATAATAAAGCAAAAGGTACAGTCCTAAGGTTCGCTAACGCGCATAAAACCGTTTAAGACGCGCGACATGGACGACTTCAGATCATGCACGGCGCCTTTGAGAGCTCGTAATGCCGTCCGGGATAACATCGCAGTCTAGAGCGCCGAGACGTCGAAGCACCTTGTATGGCCCGAAGTATCGTCGAAGAAGCTTCTCGCTAAGTCCCCGACGGCGTATTGGCGTCCAAACCCACACACGGTCACCGGGTTGGTATTCCATGTGGCATCGTCGAACATTATAGTGGCGGCTCTCGACCCACTGCTGGTTCTTGATGCGCAGGCCGGCGAGCTGTCGAGCTTTTTCGGCGCGTTGCAAATAGGCAGCGTCGTCGAGATTGTCTTCGTGGGTGGCCGTTGGCAGCATTGCGTCGAGCGTCGTTGCTGGGCTCCTTCCGTAGACCAACGTGTAAGGCGTCACCTGCGTCGTTTCCTGCACAGCGGTGTTGTATGCGAAGGTCACGTACGGAAGGATGGCATCCCACGTCTTGTGCTCGACGTCAACGTACACGGCCAGCATGTCGGCGATGGTCTTGTTTAGCCGCTCGGTGAGGCCATTGGTCTGAGGGTGGTAGGCAGTGGTCCGGCGGTGGCTTGTCTGGCTGTACCACAAGATCGTCTGAGTTAGCTCCGCAGTAAACGCCGTACCTCTGTCGGTGATGAAGACCTCTGGGGCGCCATGATGCAGAACGATGTCTTCAACGAAGAACTTCGCTACCTCGGCGGCGCTGCCTCTGGGTAGGGCCCTTGTATCGGCGTAGCGGATCAGGTAGTCGGTAGCTACGACGATCCACTTATTACCACTAGTCGACGTTGGGAACGGCCCCAGGAGGTCCTGTTCCTGGAGATCCGCTGGTCCTGTTGGCGGTGTTTTGCGTCGCTGACAGTCTCGGCATGTCCTTACGTAGCCAGTGACGTCGGCGGCAAGGCGCGGCCAGTAGTACTTTTCCTGTATTCTTGCCAGCGTTCGGGAAACACCGAGGTGTCCTGCTGTCGGGTCGTCCTGCAGGGCCTGGAGGACTTCTGGTCGCAATCCTGAAGGCACCGCGAGATGGTACTTGGCTCGATATGGTGAGAAGTCCTTCTTTTAAAGAACGCCATTCGGTAAGAAAAACGACGCCAGTGCTCGCTTGAACACTTTCGGAACGACGGCGTTCTTGCCCTTGAGGTATTCCATAAGGCCTCTGAGTTCCGGGTCGAATCGCTGTTGTTCAGCGAAGTCGTCGGCACTTATGGTTCCCAAGAAGTAGTCATCATCCTAGTCCTCATGCGGCGGCGGGCCCACGGGGGCACGAGACAGGCAGTCGGCGTTAGAGTGTTTTCTTCCGGACTTGTAAACGACGGTAATGTCGAATTCTTGAAGTCTAAAGCACCATCGTGCGAGACGACCTGAAGGGTCCTTCAAGTTAGCTAGCCAACACAGGGCGTGGTGGTCGCTCACAACTTTGAAGGGCCTGCCGTAAAGGTAGGGGCGAACCTTTGATGTAGCCCAGATTATGGCAAGGCACTCCTTCTCTGTCGTAGAATAGTTGGCTTCCGCCTTTGATAGCGACCAGCTAGCATAGCTGATTACCCTTTCCAATCAGTCAGTACTCTGCACAAGAACGGCGCCGAGTCCCACATTGATTGCGTCGGTGTGCACTTCTGTTTGAGCATCGAAATGCGCGAGTACGGAGGCGTCTGCAGGCGTCGTTTTAGTTTTGAAATGCTTCCTTCTGCGGTGTTTCCCACTTGAACTCGACGTCGGCCCTGATAACGTTAGTAAGTGGCTCGGCGTTGCGGGCAAAGTTTTTGACGAACCGCCTGTAATAGGCATACAGGCCGAGAAATCGACGCACGGTCTTCTTGTCGTCAGGTGGTGGGAATGTAGCGATGGCGACTGTCTTCTGCGGGTCAGGGCAGACTCCGAACTTGCTTATCACGTGTCCCAAGAACAAGAGCTCCTCGTACGCAAAGCGACACTTTTCTGGCTTCAAGGTGAGCCCGGATCTCTTGATCGCTTGAAGTACAGCTTCAAGCCGCCGTAGGTGTTCGTCTAATTTTGAGGCAAACACAACGGCGTCGTCCAAGTACACGAGGCAAGTCTGCCACTTCAAGGCAGCCAGTACTGTATCCATGACACGTTGGAAAGTCGCGGGTGCCGAGCAAAGACCAAAGGGCATGACCTTGAACTAGAAAAGGCCGTCTGGTGTTATGAAGGCAGTCTTTTTTCTCGGTCTCTCTCGTCGACTTCGATTTGCCAGTAGCCGGTCTTGAGGTCCATCGACGAAAAGTACTTGGCGTTGTGGAGTCGATCTAGGGCGTCGCCTATTCGTGGGAGAGACTACACGTCCTTCTTCGTGACCTTGTTTAGGCGACGATAGTCGACGCAAAAATGTAGGGTTCCATCCTTCTTCCTCACTAACACCACAGGTGACGCCCACGACTCTTTAACGGCTGTATGATGTCGTCGCGTAGCATTTCGTCGACCTGTTTCTTGACGGCCTCGCGTTCTCGCGTCGAAGCTCGGTACGGGCTCTGACGGAATGGTCGGGCACTTTCTTTTGTTATGATGCGATGTTTCGCGACTGGGGTCTGTCGAATTCTTGACGACGACGAGAAGCAGTACTTGAATTGTAGGAGCAGGGCTTTTAGCTGGTCTTCCTTGTGCTTTGGGAGGCTTGGGTTGACGTCGAAATCGGGTTGGGCTCGTCGATCCGTCGAAGCAGGTTCGGTAGCATCGAAGAGGGCGAAAGCATTGCTGGCGTCCACGAATTCATGGATGAAGGCGACCGTCGTACCAATCTTGAGGTGCCTATATTCGTGGCTGAAGCTTGTCAGCACTACCTTTGCTTTGCCATCACGCAGCTCGGCTATGCCTCTTGCGACGTAAATCTGACGGTTCAAAAGTAGGTGCTGATCGCCCCCGATGACACCTTCAAGGTCTGCGGGTTCTTCGGTGGCGCAGAAATGGTGATGCTGGAGAGAGGCGGAATAGTGACGTGCTCTTCTATCACATTCAATACGGGGTTTCCTGGCGTCGTGTGTGGCGGCAGCGCTTTTTTTTTAGGTTAGTGTTATTGACTCAGACCTCAGATCGATGACGGCACCGTGGTGGCTTAAGAAGTCCATTCCAAGTATCACATCCGTAAAGCAATGCTTGCTGTAAGATTACAAAGCACGCAGGATAAGTCCGGTTATTGATGGTGACTATTGCGGTGCAGATTCCCGCCGGAGTTATTAGATGGCCCACAGCGGCCCGGATTTCGGGGCCTTGCCAAGCGGTCCTAACTTTCTTCAACCTTGTGGCGAATGGTCCACTGACGACGGAATAGTCGGCTCCAGTGTTGACGAGAGCGGTGACGTTGTGGCCGTCGAATAGTACGTCGAGGTCGCTAATCCGTCGTCTTGCGTTGCGGTTAAATCGCGGCGTCGGGTCACGGCAAGGTCGGCTTGTCCCGCTGCTTCTACGTCGCGTCGACAGTTCTTCTTCAGGGACCGAGGTTTCGTCCTCAGGGCTTCGTCTGCTTCACGTCTTGTTCTGTAGGTCTCGTCACGTACTCGTCGTCGGCGGCCGCGGAGGATCTTCGGCATTTCGTCGTACAGCAACCGCACCTCCATCGGTTGCTGCCCTTAGTTTCCCGGATACGGGCTAGGCGACCGGCCCCGGTTTGGGCCAGTGTGCTGCCGACGGTGCGCTGACATGTTGCGGCCGGGCGACGGCGAGCGGGAAGGTCGTCATTCTTGCCACTGTTCCGGTGAGGTAGTCGTCGATGTCGCGAGGCCGTTAGCCTGGCTGCGGGCGCGGCGCGTTGACGGCGAATCCGCGTAGCTCCATCTGCCGGTACTGGTAGCGGCGGTACGTGTGGCCGGCCTCCCCGCAGTGGTAGCAGAGTGGGCGGTGGTCGGGGACGCGCCAAACGTCGGTCTTCCTCGGCGTGTATCGCTGGCCGGCTGGCGGGCGGTATGACGTTGGTGGCGGCGGCGGAACTGCTGGGGCGGCGCGGCGTCCTGACGTGGGCGAGGAGGGGGGCGTTGCGTCTGGCTGCAGCAGCATAGCTCACTGCTTGCAGCTGCGGCTGCGCTGACTCGGGGGTGCCCAGAGACTGCTGGATTTCCTCTCGGACGATGTCAGCGATCGACGCAACTTCAGGCTGTGGTGAAGGTAAGAGCTTGCGCAGTTCTTCCCGCACGATCGCTCGGATCATTTCGGGCAGGTCGTCGGAGCCGACGTCATGAACAGCTGGGCTGCCTTGAATCGATCGGCGATTATACTGGCGGTTGCGCATTTCCAGCGTCTTCTCAATCGTCGTCGCCTCTGAGACGAATTCTTGGACTGTCGAGGATGGGTTCCGCATGAGCCCAGCGAAGAGCTCTTGCTTTACCCCTCGCAAGAGCGAGCGGACTTTTTGTCCTCGGGCATGGCTGGGTCAGCGTGGCCCAATAGTCGGGTCATTTCCTCTGCAAATATGGAAACGCTTTCATTTGGAACTTGAACCCGTGTCTCCAGCAAGGCTGCGGCCCTTTCCTTTCGGACGGCGCTTGCAAACGTCTCCAGGAAAGCGCTGCGAAAGGCGTATCAAATTCGAAGTGTGGACTCCCGATTCTCGAACCAGGTCCTTGCTGCGTCTTCAAGGTAAAAGTAGAAGTGGCGCAGCTTGTCCTCGGAGTCCCAGTTGTTGAATGTTGAGACCCTTTCGAAAGTCTCGAGCCAGGTTTCCGGGTCCTCGAATGACGACCCGTGGAAAGTTGGCGGCTCCTTGGGCTGCCGGAGAAGTATCGGCGCAGGCTGCACGGGGTCGGTCATCGTCGCTGCGGTCGGTGTTGGGACTTGGGGCTGCCTGGTTTGTTCGGGAAGGAGCCCGTGCTCTGGCGGTAGTCCCTTCTGCCTGCGGCTTGTTCGACGATCCGGGTTTTCTTTGCCGTCGTCCTCCTCGCGGCTTGGGCTTGGGTCAGCGCATCGCGGGGGCGTGCGGATCATGAAATAAGCAGCACCTCCACCAGATGTCACGTGGTTGTGACGTCGACGAAGGCAGCAGTCAGCACGTCAGAGATGAAACACTTCATTTGGCCGAACTTGTGGCCGGGAAAATGAAAGTCAAACTACAGCAATACACTGATAGCGGCGAACAGAGCGTCGACCGTCGATCAACTGCTCATGGCTGGGACGCGCCGTCTTTTATACATCACGCATCGAACTTTCCAGTCTTATCACTGGTGGTCGCGCAAGCTCCGGAATAATCTAGACTACACGCGTCCTGTGCGCAATCTTAACAAAATGACCTACTACAATCGCGAAGCTTCACGAACACTGCGGCACGGTCAGCGCCGAGCGTTGCTAACCGTCCTTGCTGGTCAAACCCGAATACATTAAAAAAAAAAAACATGCGTTGGCGTGGCAATATAGCAGCTCATGCAGCTGTGTGAACATTGTTACATACATGTATGTCCAGAACAAGAGTTCATAGCGTTGTTTAACATTTACAACTTTATTATCAGGTTCACACACAAAAAAAATCTAATGCACTGATTTGTATACATGTACCACTTGGGGACTCCTAGTGCAATTATAATTTAGGTTCCCAAGTGCCTAATTGTCATTAAATTGTTGGCTTCACACGATCATATTTAAAGGGGCCCTGCAACACTTCTTCAGCATGGTCAGAAAATGCTGCTGATCGGTAGTGGAGGCTCCTGAGAATATGCGAGCGAAACATTATAGCGCAGCACGCCGCCTCGAATTTACAATGAATTCTCAAAGTCAGCTAAAAATCGTTGCCTCTTCTCTCTACAAATGATGCCATATACCCAAATTCACAGCCATTTGCTGATTTGAGCATAGTCGGCTGCATAGTTACTGCCCCTGCCATGGGAGGCCGCCACGTGCCCGAGCGATCTTGCTGAGTTAGCCGCACGTTCAAAAAAAAAAAAAAAAAGAAAGTGCTCACGGTCATGACGCGTGCGCAGGGCTGGGCAAAGATACTTTGAAATTGTATCGCGATACGATACAAGATACTCAGGCAAAAAGTATTCGAGATACAAATACAAGATACTACCACAATAATTGTATCCGATACGATACTTGCCAATTGTATCTTAAGATACTTCGATACATTCGCAAATTTGTTATTACAGATCCATATAATGTAACAGCAAACGCCGATGCACAAAAATGTCTGCTTGAAATTTATTAACTGTGATCAACCTTCTTCTATTTTAATGAAATCTCTGTTAGTACCTTAAAAGTTTTGTCCTTCTTGCTTAAAGTACATTAGCGCAATTCCGAAGTAACTTACTGGGGTTTGTTTAAGCTGCTCAACAGGACACCTCTTTATAAACTTCGCTGACAGCAGTTCATGCTTTTTTTTTGTAATTGATGGGAGTCGATGCTCAGCTTGCGGACCAGCTAGCGGGTTGCCATCTAATCACAAGAACTTCAAGAAGCCTTGTCGCGATGGTGCAAGTACCGGCGTGGACATTTATCTTGTCCGTAAGCCACCGCTACGCAATACTGGATCCCCGGGCAGGTGTACAGCAGCAACAAAGCTGGTAGCGACATTTTTTATGACGCGTAGTGTACACGTAGAGGACATAAAACAGAAATGGCTGTTCATATTCTACGCATCTTCTAGTGTAAAGCGTTCGTTATCAATATACTCACTAACGTGCAATTTTTGAACAATTTTTCTTCAACGAAAGAACATGTGCAACCAGGAAACGTCTCAGACGTACCGTACTGTCATGTGATATAGTGTCGAATATGAAGGCGGCAATCAAATTGTAGAAACGAAACTCTTTAGTGAGCTAACTTGCGCCGAAAAAAAAACGAAGTAACTGAAAGTACAAGCAACGCACGGTAATAGCGGCGGTCATATTCGGCGGTCGTCGGTAATCTTATCATCGGCGGAACGCGTCGTGTTTCATACATCAGGGATCAAAGCTTCCAGCATTATCACTGTAGCTCGCGCAAGGTCCCGATTAAACTATACTACTCGCGTCCTGCGCGTAATTTTAAAAGAACAACTGAAAAAAATTGCGAAGCTTCCGAAACATTGCGGCGCGGCTTGCGCTGAGTGGTGCTAACAGTTCTTTCTGCGGTTCAAACCCAAAGACACCAAATAAATAAATAAATAAGAGCGCATGACAGTATAGTTGCAGAAAGCGTCGCAGGAAACAGCTGCTATTCGCGCTATTGCCACTTACAGCTCCGATGATCTGGCGATTAGTAATAGTAAAAAAAAAATCGGGGAGGCCTAAAAAAGGGGAAAAAGAAGAAATTATAAGTAAAATAGGCAGGGTGTTTTGTATCAAACATTCACAGTGAATATGTACAGAAACCCGATGCAGGCGGGACCCCTATTAGCTATGCCAATTAAGGATGAAGTGTCGTCAGCTAGATAGAAAATTAATTTCCTATGCAAAATTGCCTGAAGATACTAGTTGGGACGCTCATGAGAAAAACGGTGCATTTGGTATAAATGTTTCTCGAATCCCCCTTCTAACATTTATCAGATAGCTCCTAATAAATATTATAATGCAAACTCGATTTCCCTCTTTTATTAAGCGGTAAAGTAGAATGGTTTGTACTGTATACTCAAAGCCCGCCGCGGTGGCCTAGTGGTTATGGTGCTCGACTACTGACCCGAAAGTCACAGGAACAAATTCTGGCCGCGGCGGACGAATTTTCGATGGAGGTAAAAATCCTTGAGGCCAATGTATTTAGGTTCAGGTGCACGTTGAAAATCCCCAGGTGGTCGAAATTTCCGACGCCCTCCCCCACGGCATCTCTCACAATCATAACGTGGTTTGGGGACGTTAAACCTCAAATATTATTTTTACTGTATACTCAAGGCACACCCACATACCTATATATTTGTTTTCAAAATCTCCTTGGCGGAACAGTAAATTCAAGTGAAGTATAAATGTGTAAACAGTAGCAAATATAACGCAGACATTTAAAATTAGCAAGAAAGCAGACAGCTTCTTTTGGCAGCCCTTACAAAAGAGATATTGCAGGGACAACACCGGAAAAAACAACAGAGACCTAGGAATGTATCATATCCAAAAGAAGCGCAGATAAGAAAAGCGTTTGTGCTAACAATCACATTATGATTTCAAAAACTCTGAAAAAAGATAGCAGGAAGAAAAAGATACGGTACACTGAGATATCTTTTGCTAGGTAAAGGCTTGTTCTAATAGTTCAAGCATCGGTATCGGTGGAGCTATAGTTCTTAGAACATTATCTGCATATAAGCCAATGTCATCGTATGTAAGGCAAACTTACATCCACGAAGTCCTTCAAGTCGCTTGTGTGTGAAAGCCACAAGACGCGAAGCAACTCCGTTCTTGCATCCTTCAGATTTCGTAACGAAGCACCACGCAAGAGAATCTTCAATAGCGACATGACAGCGGCATAAGAATTTCCGTGACAGACGCTGCGCTCATTAGAGTGCGCGGTACAGGACCGTGGCTAAGAGAAAGTGTCATGGAACTGATACCAATTAAACGAAAAAAAAAATTCGACAAAACAAGAACTACGTGGGCTGGGTGTAGACGTTCGCGCGCCTCTTCAAGAGGGATGTTTCAAGCTTTCGCCGTGATGTCTCCGCGCTCATGTTACGGAGCGTACGGAAGTCACTCGAGCTCAAGGGACGCCGCTCAACGAACAAACAGTAGATGAGCGCGAACTATCAAGTGTCACAGCTCGACACTTGAAAGCACGCTAGTTTCCTTCGCTGCTTCGGCCGCCTTTGCAACAGGAACGCTGTTCAAACTGAGAGTATCCATTGGCGAGCCTCATTTCGTATAGCATTAGTTTCTTCCTATCGCATTCATTGCTTCGCCCTTGCGGCGAAACTGTGACTTTTTTCATTGGAACAAGGCATGTGCGAATGTCATTCTTTTTGGTTCAAAGTGAAGAGGAAGCAACTTTGAATACTTGCAGAATTTGAATTTCAGTAGCATGAAAGTGATAACTGTTAAAATACGTAACATATTTAATTTACTATACTTAAAGCATATAAGCCTGCACAAGCTGTTAAACTTAAAAAAAAAAAACGATTAATTGATGTGAGGGTAATATGTTCGTTTAACCTAGAAGTGGGGCTTTACGGTAGTGCAGATTTTTCCTGAATAGGTGTTTTCACAGCATATCACAGCCAAGCTGCAGTGAAACCACCTCTACAGGCGGGTTACGTGCAGTCTAATATACGCCTATTCGTTGATTTCAAATAATTTAATTCGTGTCGAAGCGAGTTCAAATACTGCAATATTTCTTCTAATATTCTAAGTGCTCGAATATTTGCACATGCTTAATGAATGCGTGAAATTGCAGAACCGTTTGCAATACATAGAAGGGGTACCTCTTGGACACGTGAGCCATCACGAAGTTTAGCTGACAAAGAGCTTCGGTACCTGAACAGTTTTATTGTCTGAATGAGTGATTCAGGGGTTTCTCAACGAATTAACAGCTCGGCATCACAGTGCACGGACTTTAACTATGCGTGCATCGTCTTTTTAGCATATAAGATCTTGCAAGTAATATCTGGTCTGCCCGTGTGTTTTGCCTCTTCTTGGGCTCCACCACTGCATGGCGCTACTCACCTGTGTATGCGATTGCGCACAATGGCCAAGTGCTTGGCGACGTAGCTCTCGCCCGGTGCCAGCTTCAGTGCTCGCAGGAGGCAGGCTTCAGCCTGGTACAGTGCACCCCTCTCAACTTGCACCACGCAGAGGTTGTGCAGTGCCTGAACATGGTCAGGCTGCAGAGACAGGATGCGTTCGTAGCACTGAAAAAAAGAAATGGTTTATGTGAAACCAAATACAGCGGCAACATACAACAGTTGCCTAGAAAACATCTTGACCCTTTGTAGGTTTGCCTACATTTTTGACAAGATGATATAAAAACCAACGGTGGTATAATGATATTGTTACAGGTAGCTCGTTTAATAACTATTCACAATGCACAGCGCAGGGTGGACAAGATGGCGACAGTCCAGCAACAACCAGCAAGCGACGTCGTCTTCCTCTTTCATAGAGCCACGCTGTCTGGTATCATAACCCCCCGGCGGTAGAAGCACCGTCTCGGTGCTTAATCTACACAGATGTGGTCGAAGGAGGGTAATAGGGCTTGAGCCGAGACACGTGAACGATGTCGCTCGTAGCTGACGATGACGGCGTTGGATCGGCTGGGATGATCTCATACGTGACGTCAGTCACCTGGCGAACGACACGGTATGGTCCAGTGTACCGTGACAGCAGTTTCTCAGAAAGCCCCACACGCCGAGTGGGTGACCAGAGAAGCACAAGAGAACCCGGGGAAAAGTGCACGTCTCTATGACGACAATCATAGAGCTGTCTTTGGTGCTCCTGCGAAGCTTCTAGGCGGTTACGGGCGAGTTGGCGCGCGTGGTCGGCGCGGGCGATGGCTTCGGCGGCATATTCGGTGGCGGAGGGCAGCAAAGTGTCCAAGGGTAGCGCGGGTTCTCGTCCGTATAGGAGATAGAATGGCGAGTAGCCGGCAGTGTCGTGACGCGAAGAATTATAGGCGAACGTCACATATGGCAAATGAATGTCCCAGTCCTGGTGATCAGCCGCGACGTATTTCGCGAGCATGTCGGTTATGGTCCTGTTGAGGCGCTCCGTGAGACCGTTCGTCTGTGGATGGTACGAAGTTGTAAACTTGTGCCTGGTATTGCAAGACCGTAGGATTTCTTCAACGACAGCTGAGAGGAAGGTGCGGCCACGGTCAGTGAGGAGTTGGCGTGGGGCTCCGTGCACTAAAATGATGTCGTACAACAGAAAGTCCGCAACGTCGGTAGCGCAACTCGTCGGAAGTGCTCGTGCGATAGCGTACCGCGTCGCGTAGTCTGTGGCGACAGCAATCCATTTATTTCCGGAGCTGGAGAGTGGGAAAGGGCCAAGCAGGTCGAGACCGACTCGAAAAAAAGGTTCAGCGGGAACCTCGATCGGCTGAAGGCAGCCAGCTGGAAGGGCAGACGGCTTCTTGCGGCGCTGGCAGGGCTCACAAGCGGCGACATAGCGTCGAACAGAACGGGCAAGTCCACGCCAAAAAAAACCGACGACGTACACGGTCGTATGTGCGGGAAACGCCCAAGTGGCCCGCCAAGGGAGCGTCATGAAGTTGGTGAAGGACAGTCGAACGCAGATGTGCCGGTATGACGGGAAGTAAGTCGGAGCCGAGTGGATCGAGGTTGCGGCGGTATAGGATCCCGTCTTTGACGAGATACATTCGTAGAAGCGCGTCACGAGGTGCTGACTCAAGTTGGTCAATGATGGCTCGTAAAGATGCATCCCGGCGTTGCTCTTCGCCAATTTTGAGCAGCTGCGACACAGAAAAAACGTCTGCGATGGTGTCAGTATCGGCTGCTTCCTCCACAGGGTAGCGGGATAAACAATCCGCATCCTGATGCAATCGCCCTGTTTTATACGTTACAGAGAACGTGTATTCTTGCAGGCGTAGCGCCCAGCGAGCAAGTCGTCCTGTGGGATCCTTGAGTGAGGCTAGCCAGCAGAGCGCGTGATGATCGGTGACGACACGGAATGGGCGCCCGTATAAGTATGGACGAAACTTTGCGACTGCCCACACAAGAGCGAGGCACTCGCGCTCTGTGATTGAATAGTTGCGCTCTGCGGAAGATAGCAGTCGGCTTGCATAGGCTATAACACGGTCGTATCCACGTTGGTGTTGCAGTAACATTGCTCCTATGCCGTGCCCACTGGCGTCAGTGCGGACCTCGGTTGAAGCTGATGGGTCAAAGTGGGCCAAGACTGGCGGAGTGGTAAGCATAGTCGTAAGTTGAGAAAAGGAAGAGGCTTGATCAGGGCCCCAGTAAAAAGGGGCGTCTTTCTTCAAGAGGTCGGTGAGGGGGCGTGCAATGGTCGCAAAGTCCTTAACAAAGCGTCGGAAATAGGAGCACAGCCCCACAAAACTTCGAAATCCTTTGGGGACCTCGGAACAGGAAAGTTGGTAACGGCGCGAATTTTCTCAGGATCTGGGCGCACGCCTGTGGCATCGACGAGGTGGCCAAGCACGGTGATTTGACGACGAGCAAAGTGGCATTTGGAGGAGTTCAATTGAAGTCCGGCTCTACGGAAAACGTCAAGAATCGCCTCTAAACGATCGAGATGCGAGTCGAATGTGGGTGAAAAAACAATAACGTCGTCGAGATAACACAAGCAGGTGGACCATTTGAACCCTTGGAGCAATGAGTCCATCATTCTTTCGAAGGTGGCCGGCGCATTACAGATACCGAAGGGCATCACCTTGAACTGATAAAGACCATCAGGAGTGACGAATGCGGTCTTCTCGCGGTCCATCTCATCGACGGCTATCTGCCAGTAGCCAGACCGAAGGTCGATAGTTGAAAAATAAGTAGCACCATATAGGCAGTCGAGGGCGTCGTCAATGCGGGGCTAAGGATAAACATCCTTTTTTGTAATCTTGTTGAGGTGCCGATAATCTACACAAAAGCGCCATGTGCCATCCTTCTTTTTGACAAGGACGACGGGAGAAGCCCAGGGGCTGCACGAGGGCTCGATAATGTCTTTCGTGAGCATCTTCTGGACTTCTTGCTGTATTACTGTACGCTCCGACGCGGAAACACGATAGGGACGCCTGTGAATTGGATTGGCATCGCCAGTATTGATGCGATGCGTAACGACGGTCGTTTGGCTTAAGGATGTACTGGCAAAATCAAAAATGTCGCGATAGCGCTCCAGAACGTGGTAGAGAGCTTCAGCTTGATCGGACGTGAGGTCCGATGAAACCATCCGTTTAATGTCGACGCCCGAGGAAGGTGATGAAGTTGAACCACGGGCTGAGCTGCAGCAATCATCCACTCTGAAGGGCTCACATGGTGGTCCTGAAGAGCGGTAATTTGGGCCAGAGAGATACCCAGGGGAGAACCTGTGCCGTCAGTGCGAAATTGACAAGGGGAAGGCAAGTGCGGTTTCCCGTAATTGTGAGAATCGTGTGCGGAACAGCGACACCACGCGTAAGCATCACGGCAGGAAGCGGTGCAACCATGTAATCGCCGTCAGGTACAGGTGGGGTGGAGGATAAGTCGACGTGTGTAACGGAGTTCGGCGGGAGGCGTATGAAATCGGTGCAGCTGAGACGACTTTGAGGTGGGTCGGTCGGATCGGAAAGGAGAGGCAAATCAAGGTGAAGAGAGCCGGCTGAACAGTCTATGAGGGCAGAGTGAGTGGCTAGAAAATCCATACCGAGAATGAGTTCATGAGGGCAATGTTCGATGACGGCAAAGAGAACGACAGTGCTTCTATCTTCAATAGTGACCCGGGCAGAGCACATGCCAATAATAGCGGCAGTTCCCCCGTCGGCGACTCGTACGGCTCGGTTTAGGGCGGGCGTGACAACTTTCTTAAGTCGGCGGCGAAGAGCAGCACTCATAATGGACACATGCGCCCCAGTATCTATTAACGCGCTCACAGGAACATTGTCCACAGTAACGTCCAAAAGATTCCGGTTCGTTAAACGAGGATTTCTTGCGGAGGTCGTCAATGCAGCTCCACCTCCAGAAGCTGCACTGCCTAGTTTTCCGGTCGGAGGCGCTGCGAATAGGTCGGAGAGGCAGCACTGCGAGATTGTGGGGGTGAGCGAGATTGACGGCGAGCAGGGGATGGTGAGCGGTCGTAGCGAGGTCTGGTCAGAGGTGCGGCAGGGAGCAGAGAATGTGGTCGGCATAGAAGAAGCAAGCGCTGAGGACGACTGGTTGACAGAACTGGCCTGGTTTGGAGACCCATGGTGTGCCGGTGGAGCCCAGTGGTTGCGGCAATAGCGAGCGATATGACCAACGCGTCGGCAGTTAAAACAGATGGGCTTGTCATCAAAGGTACGCCATTCGGACGGGTTGCGTTGTCGAGAATAGGTGGAAGCAAGTCGAGGAGCGGACGGCCGACGATAAAAAGGCTCAGCAGAGTACACAGGTGGAGCAGGATTTAGGCCGAAGTTCGATAATTCTTGACGGACGACGGCTTGGATCAAGGAAACCGTTGTCGGGGAAGGGTCAGGTGTTGAGAATGGAGTGACCACCGGTTGCGCTGCCTCAACTTCTCGACGAATGATGCGGGTGAGGTTGTCATATCGAGGGGCCTGGCGGAAGACGTCATCACAAGAGGAAGTAGGCGCTGTGTTCGGAAGGCGCGTGATGCTTTGAGGTACGCGGCGGGCTTTAGCCTGTTCTAGACGGCGGCATTCTTTAAGGATCGTGTCGATGCTCGCGATGTTGTTAAAAACCAGCAGATGGAAGGCGTCGTCGGCAATACCTTTCAGGACGTGATTAACTTTCTCGTCTTCCTGACATGCGCTGGTCGGCCTTGCTACAAAGAGCCAGGACGTCAAGAATGTAGGAAACGTAGGACTCAGTCGAAGTCTGGGCACGCGTGGCGAGAGCCTTCTTTGCAGCGAGCTGACGGCCAGATGAATCGCCGAAAAGATCGCGGATCTTCTCTTTGAAGAGATCCCAGCTCGTTATTTCTTCTTCGTGGGTTTCAAACCATGTCCGCGGAGTGCCGTCGAGGTAGAAAAGAACGTTAGCGAGCATGAGTGTGCGATCCCAGCGGTGCGTAGCACTGACGCGCTCGTACCGGTTCAGCCAGGCGTCAACGTCGGTAGTACCATCTCCGGAGAAAGTGCCTGGATCCCGGGGAGGCGAGCATGTGACGTAGGTTGTGGCTGGGGCTGAAGGAGTCGGCGGTGATGAAGCTCCGGGAGGCGAAGTCGGTGAGGGGTCGCCGGTGTTGCGACCGCTGCGCGTTTCCATGGAGGTACGGGAATCGTCCACCTCCACCAATAATGTTACAGGTAGCTCGTTTAATAACTATTCACAATGCACAGCGCAGGGTGGACAAGATGGCGACAGTCCAGCAACAACCAGCAAGCGACGTCGTCTTCCTCTTTCATAGAGCCACGCTGTCTGGTATCAATATAAACTACAAAGAAATAGTATAAAACAACTTTCATCAAGATCAAGCCAGTAGCTTAGTCAAAAAAAGCGGGACATATATCTCCCACTGACTCATGAGAGTGCTTTCAAAAAGTGGGAAAACATTGTCCCACTGTCTCATGAAGGCACCATCTCGCGATTTCATCAACGGGTTTTTGGGATCAAACCGCCGAAGCAAGTGTCACAGAGTATCACTTCTCAAGTTGTGCGGACCTCACTTCCAGCAGTCGAACACCACCTGCACCTGCGCCTCTTGTGAGCCTTCATAGCACCGTGATCTATTCCTGTAAAGCTTACTTCACCGTATGCACCCACCATTTTTTTGTGCATTTGCTTGTGCTCGCTTTCGCTGTCGAAATTTTTTGAGTACGGCTGTTGTCCCTGAATATGTGCCAACTTTTCAAGAGGTACATGATATCAAGAAAAATATTTCCATGGACCAATATCCGCAATTACGCTGAGGGACGAGCATGGCGATTTTGCAGGGGACTGTGTCTCCATGCATTTATCGGTCAGGTCATTGCGCAAGCTTGCAAAAAAAACACATGATGACTGGAAGCTAAAATCACCTCTCTGAAAAACTAGAAAAAGAGGTAATTATCCAGCATTTACATTGGTAGAGTCTTTCTATCTGAAGAGGAAAATTCAGAAGACATGATAAAAACGTTTTCGAAATTCAACGCCATTGTAACATTACTTCCGCCCCTTTAAAGAGTGGTAAAAAAATTTTCCTCGGGATTATGAAGACTCGGTAAAATACGAGTGGCTTAGCGTCGTGCTAACTGCAATGGGTGATGCGGGAGAAAATCTTTCCTGCAAACGGAAAAGTGGCACGTATGTGTCCCGCTGTCGCACAAAGGGTTAACTTTCCAGAACTTGTGACACTTTTATCGTTACTTACAAATCAACAAGGCACTCATAGTCACCTTTATTTTCGCTTGTAATTTACCACAATATGCGAATATTTTGAAATACAATATGAAAACTTGTGCAACAAGCCCTTTGAACTTTATTTATTTCAACATTCGGAGGATGCTGATGGGCCGTGGTCAAAAAGCCCTCTAATGGGCTGACCTGGGGAGGACCCACGACCCCTTACAAATGGGCAGCATAGCAACCTTTTATTGCGGACAAGGTACAAAATTTGAGCAAGCATAAAGCAATAAAGCATAATAAGCATAAGCATAATAAAGCATAAGCATAATAAAGCATAAAGATTGAAAAGTAATAAACTCAAAGAAATGACCGTAATTATTTCCTTACACATACGATATCAATAAGAGAAGAAAAGAAGATCGCAAGTTTAGCACCAAAGTAAAAAAAATATATATATATATGGGGCATGTGCCCATACGCTTACTACACTTACAATCAGAACAGTCACTCAAATGGAAGACGATATGGCGTTCAAGTGAAACGGCAAGAGGAACGCAGCATTTCTTTGCCGTAGTTAGTGCGCGTGCGTGGGATAAACCATGTGTGATTGAAACGCGTGTTATAAAGAACTTTGCGGTGGTTTAGGTTGGCAATGGTTCCTAAAAGGTTGTCGCCTTTTAATCCTGCCTGGTAGCGTTTCACAAGCATTGCGCGGTAGTATTCAGGTAGAGGTAGCAGCTTCATGTCGTGAAATATGGGAGTGGTGTGACTGCGATATGGAGCATTTGCAATGGCACGAACAGCCCTTTTCTGTATGACGTGCAGTTTGCGGATATTTGTTAGAGTTGTCGTACCCCAAACCAGATGACAGTAGTTGACGTGAGATAAAAACAGGGATTTATAGATGAGAAGTTTAACTGCCTTTGGTAGCGAGAAACGCACCTGGAATAATATGCCCGAAGTCCTTGATATAATGCCACATAGTTTTTCAGTGTGTGCGTTCCAAGACATGTGCTGATCGAAAATTATTCCCAGACACTTAATACGCTGTACTATCTCAAGTTCTGAACTGCCAAGTTTTAATGGGACATGACAAGGGGTTTGTTTATTTTTCGGCCTGAAATATACAGCTTTTGTTTTTGATGTGTTAAGTTTTAAACAGTTAACGCATGTCCACGTGGCCAACTTCGCCAGTACCTCATTTGCGTCATTAATTAAGTTTGTATAATTTTCAGCAGCAAGAAGCAAGGTTGTATCATCAGCGTATATAATACATTTACAGACGTGTCAATTTTTTACAATATCATTTATGTATATACAAAAAGCAGAGGCCCTAATATGCTACCTTGTGGTACAACCCGCTGAAATTTTTAGTAAATTGGAAGTACAATTGCCGACGACTACTTCCTGCTGCCGATACCTTAGGTATGATTCAATGAGTTGTAAGAAAACACCTCGAAATCCATAGTGTGCACATCTCTTTAGCAGCGTAATGTGATTTATTGTGTCGAACGCCTTTGAATAGTCTACGAAGATGCCTAAAGTGTGTAGTTCGCGTTCAAAAGCATTTAGTATAAATTCTTTCTGTGCTAAAAGAGCATGTTCAGTCGTACGGCCTTTGATAAAACCAAACTGCGAAGGAGTGATGATGTGGGCTTATCTAGGAAGAAACCATACGCTTTTGAATTAGTTTTTCCAGACCTTTTGAAATTACTGGAAGTATAGATATCGGTCGGTAATTGTTTAGTGCATTTTTATCTCCTCCTTTGTACAGCACAACCACTTTTGCAACTTGCAACTTTTGTGGGAAAATTCCGGTGGAAAAAGCAAGATTAAAGATATGCTCTAATAATTCAGCAATGATATCTAATACGTGTTTGATGGGCTTAATCTGTATGTCATATGCGTCACAACACGTGCTGTTTTTCACAGACGAAAAAGCATGTGAAAGTTCACCAGCTGTTGTTGGCGCCAAAAACGCGCTCTCAGAGATACTGTCAGACAAATATGTGGTACAAGCTGAATTGTACTGTTCCTTTGCTAGAGATACAAAATAGTCATTGAATAAGTTTGCTAAATCATCTTTACAAATAACGTCACCGTCTATCACAAGCTCAGTAGGCCTGAAGTCATCACCGTTACGGCCAAGAAATTTGTTTAGTCTAGACCAAGCTAAGTCTTGTTTATTCATTACATCTTTGTTGAAGATGCTGTTTAAGTACGTTCTCTTTTTGTAACGCAACAGGCTGTTTACTTTATTATGCCCTTATGAAGCGCACTCCGGTCTTTGGCAACAGACACCTTTTATGACAGGGTGCTGCACAGCAAGCGTTCATTCTAAAAAGACAGGGCGTGCAAACACGGACACAAGAAAGAAGTCAGGACACCAGACTAACAACTGAAGAGACGCACAACCGCCGAAAAAAAAGAAGGCACGAAAACTTATCTGCGCATGCCCATGCAACAGGCGAACCTATCAAACCGGCACGCGTGGCGGTCTACGTGGAAGATAACTGTTAATGCATTCGATTTCATCTTTATGCAAGTTAATCGACGGTTGGCTCACGCATGCGCTACCGCTATTCTCGACATGCCATGCTTCAATTATCAGGCGCGTTTCTTCACTTCTATGCCGGTACAACACTGCGCATTCATCGAATTTTGGCGTGCACTTACAATCTAGAGAATGTAAAGATAGATTAGAAGGTGAGCCCCCTGTTAGCGATCTCTTATGTTCCAACAATCTCTGGTTAATGCATCGACCCGTCTATCCTACGTAGAAGCGGCCGCAGCTGAAAGGGACCTTATATACCCCACTCGTACGGCAATCAGTGAATTAGTTGGTGTGTTTTACGAAACAAATATCGGTCCGCTTCTTGTCTTTTACTCGCTCATTCTTCCTCTGCACAGCGGCACAAATCTTACCTCACTTATTGGCAGCCGTGAAAACAACATTAACGCCGTATCTACTTCCGACTTTCTTTAACCTGTGAGATACGCAATGAATGTACGGTATACCTACGACACGTTTCTTTTTATCGCTTTCTGCAGCCATGCTCGGACTTAACACAATGGACTTGGTTAAACGTTCAGCGACAGTGGCCACTGCACCACGAGGATACCCTACATCTAAAAGACGCATAACCTGTGCGTTAAAGCTATCACTCATTTTGTGCTCACACGACTTGGTGAGGGCTGACTTAAGGCAAGAGCTGGCGATGCCGTTTTTTACAACCTTCGAGTGCTTCGACGAAAAATTTAACAGCGGTTTCGGAAGATCTAGGAGAATACTGCCAGCACACGTGGTTCTTTTGGAACGTTAAGGAAATGTCTATTGTCGTGTCGTAGGTATACCGTACATTCATTGCGTTGCAGATGGTTTCATTTGATTTCATTGCAGATGAAATCAAATGCCTTAACAGTTATCTTCCACGTAGACCGCCACGCGTGCCGGATTGATAGGTTCGCCTGGTGCATGGGCATGCGCAGATAAGTTTTCGTGCCTTCTTTCTTTTCGGCCGTTGTGCGTCTCTTCAGTTGTTAGTCGGTGTTTGTGGTGTCCTGTCCGTGTTTGCACGCCCTGTCTTTTTAGAATGAATAATTACCAACTAGCTCAGCTCTCTGTTATTATAAACAGCAAGCTTTGTAAAGGCCATGCTTGTATGCCCACACCCTCTCCTGTCGTCGTCCTCAAACAAGGCTTCACTTCTGTTACCCACCTTGTTGAAAATAAACAATTCCATATCATGCAGGGTGGCAGCTTTGAGGTAAGCATGGCTTGGGGAAGAAAAACCTTAAAGACATGAAAGCTTCTTGTTTTTTCTTTAATTCATAAAACTAACATCAGTAGATTGCGGTGAAAAGTACTCACATCGGCGTGCACATGCATACCTAAGGACCTTAAAAATCGGGAGGTTTGCAAAACGAGAGGAGAGGGTGACAAAAAAATGCAAGTGTTTCTATGTCTTGCTGCTCAGGACTGCAGTGACGTCATACACAGCTCTGAATGATTGCAGTAAAGCTCTCAATGGCAATCATACCAGAGCTTGTAATTATAGCTTGTGTGTAATTATAGGTTAATTACACAGGGTAAAATGTGCTTGCCACACTTGGCACGCTACACCCCATAGCATTGTGCGAAGCAAACTATGCATGTGCTGCATGCATGCACTGCTTGCCAAGGTAATATGGGCCTTCGTAAATGGCCATGCGAAGGCCTCCCTTTACATCACCCACGGCAGCTTGTGTTATTTTCATTTCATCAGGGACTGTTTATTGGGAGTTTTATGGTAATCGAAAGGATTGGGCAGAGGTAAAGTGGGAAACTTGGCAGGTATGCATGCGAGCACAAACACACGCACACTTAGATTGAGATGCACATTAAAGACTTGCAGGTGATTAAAATTAATCTGCAGCCTCCCGATACATCGTGCCTCATAATAATTGCACGCACCAGCACAGCATTTCCAAGTTCGATGGACAGGTCATTAGAAAAAGATTTAGACTGCATTTAATCGAAGGTGTTTCAATGTTTTTTTTTATAATTGCTCCAAAGGGTGAGTTGAGGAAACAAGTAGTGGATGCGCTGAAGATTTTTGAGGACAGAGGGAAGGGATTGCTGGCTGTTGGGACAACAGCCACGAGTTTCTGGTTGCCAGCTGTGTTGGGAATCATCATTCTCCTTGGAGCTCTTTCTTTTCACTCGGCTCATGGAGGTGGAAATCTGCAGCAGCTGTTTTCATGTCTTCCTCAAAGCCGTTCTTATAATCACCTGACATTGCACGATCATCAGTTAGGCTTCTCTGCGAAATGGTGGATATTGCCGTGATGTGCCACTGACGAATCCTTCAGCATTCAATAGGAAGGAGATAATTTACCCCGCGTCATGAAAACACACCAATGCTGTGCGAGCATTTTTCAATTTAAAAGAAATGGCTTCGCCACAGGAGCAGAGTTCTTCCACTAGGAACAAATAATATACGAGTGCGTCTTTCAAATTAAACCAAAATGGCCGAACTACCTAGCGTGTTCTTATGCAGTGCAATTTGGATACTGTTTTCATGCACCAGTGATGAGTGGAAACAGTGGTGGCAATTAAATAAAGTAGGGCTGCATATTGGAACTTTAGCGCACACACACGAGGACACACAAGAAAGAGCACACGGACCAGCGCAGTCCGTGTGTTCTTTCTTGTGTGTCCTCGTGTGTGTGCGCTAAAGTTCCAATATGCAGCAATACCAACTAGCCCGCTTTTCCGTATTATTAAAGTAGGGCTAAAAGTGGATATGCTGAAGACAAGAGTAATTATTAGCAGTCTAGCAAAGGAAAAACAATGTGTTTTGGGCAAGATACCTAGCTCAACTACTAAAATGGGAGCCTGCCCACCAAACGGAGAATCACCTCAGTGCAGAAATGGGCGTTCGGCAGGTATTACCAAATCTTGACAGGAAAACTGCCGCTCTACTTACAACGAAAAATTTAAAGTCAATGCATACTGAGAGAGGGCTGAAACTTGGAGGATAACAAAAAACTAGAGAAAGAGTTAAGGAACACGCAGTGTGCAGTGGAACAAAAAATGATAGGCATAACAGTAAGAGGTAAAAAGGCAGTGAACAAACAGAGGAAGCTGATGTTCTTGTTGACATTCACAGAAGTAAAGAAGTCGACATGGTTGGGCCACGTAGTGCATATTGTAAGCGATCGTCAGTGACAGAATGGATACCAAGAGATGGAAACGTAGCCAAGGACGGCAGCAAGATATGTGGAGCAGTGAAATTAAGGAGTTCACAGGGACAAAATGGCTCGCCCAGAATAGGGCAGATCCTTGGCAGAGGCTTTCGTCTTGCAGCCATACCTTATGGCAATAAGTGCCATCGCCACGATGGTAAGTTCGGGAAGCGATCATTACGCGGGATGAAAAAGAAAATCCAATTTTGATGACAGAATTCAGGGTGCAATCATTACGTGAGTGCGACCATTATTCGAGTAAATACGGTAATATTTAAAAAAATACTTCTTGAAACTTTCTACATTAAGAAAGAAATATTTCAAAAATTTTGCCCCTCAAATGGCAAAGGACAGTACCTGCTGCGCCTTGTCCAGATCCTTCATGTGGTTTATGTAGATGTCACCCAGAAGGATGAGTCCTTTAATGTGGTCCGGGTGATACTGAAAAGAGAATATGATTTGTTACATAGCCAGCCTACATGTGTTTGCTGCAGAAACAGGTCCTCTTTCTGATGCCGTTTCTCCAGCAAGTATAACCTGACAAGCTGGAATACTCATGGTTCTGCGAAAAAAATGTAAACAGTTACATTTTTTATCTATTTACAGAGATACCTGCAATGCGGTGTTGGCATTACGCAGGGGGGATGGGTGAAATACTATGATTACAAAAGTCAGACATGTTGCTTGAGTATAATAAAAATGGCAAGCACAACAAAAATGCAATGCACGAGCCACAGATTGCTTGACTATAATAACAATGGTGAATACAACAAAAAACAAATGTACAATTGATAGATTGTACACATTGCGAGTCGACACATTGTAAACACATTGCTGAATTGAAGTACACAACAGAGCGCAGCATATAACAATAATTACCGTTTAAAAACGCACAGCACAGCACGCTGATGGCACAACACTGCAATATGTCCCACATGTGCCACTGGTCCTAACAGAGAAAAGAATACATTATTATCATGCATAACGTTAAGCGCAATACTGAATCGACGAGGACGGGACAGGGAGTGTGTCACTTGTGTGTGTGTCATAAGTTACGCTTACTATCACTTCTGGAAGATGATTCCATTCTTTGTTTGTATTTCAAAAGGAGTTCCAAAAACTAGCAGACACAAAGGGATATTCGTTTATTTTATGTGTGCGTTGGCAATGTGCTGAGCGATACGTTGGTGCTAACAGATAATCTGTTTTGGTGACTCCTGTTTTGTTATAATACATACTGCGTAGGAATGGCAGGCGAAGTTTTTGTCTTGATTGTAGTGTCTCCCATCCTAATGTGGCCTTTATTTTCGATATGATGGCACAGGGATTGCGGTTGTTGCTGATAAATCGAGCAGCCTGGTTTTGAACCTTTTCTATTTTGTCTGCGACGTACATCTGAGGAGGATCCTAAATGATGTAAGCACAGTCGAGTATTGACCACACCTGCAGTATGTATAAAGTCTCCTTTACTTATTTTGTCGCGCATTTAAAGTTTCTGCGAAAGAAGAATAGCATTTTACTCGCTTCTGATATCATTTGATCTGTGTGCTTGTTGCAGTTCATTGTGTTTGTTAAACAACCTCCTAAGTACCTACATTCCGATACTTTCGTAACTGCAATGCTACTGGTATTATTATAGGAGCTTTGGATTTTGCTAATGTTTCTCGCAAAACTGATGTGCATTTTGAAATATTTAAGCACATGTTCCAGTTAGGGCACCAAGGCGTTATTGTGCTCCTGTAGTGGTTCTACATCTGTGGGGTGATGCAACTTGTCGATAGATAACGCAGTCATATGCAAATAATTTCATGCTGGAGTTTATGTTATCTGTTATGTCGTTTATGTAGACAAGGAATGAAAGCGGACCCCGAACGCTACCTTGCAACAAGCCTGAAGTTACGCTGACATATGATGATCTTGCTGCGTTGAGAACGACACACTGTTCGCAACTACATAAATAATTTCGGATCCAGGTTTGTAGTTTAGGATCTATGTTTATGAAAGCTAGTTTGATGGCTAGAAGATTATGGGGTACCGTGTGAAGCGCTTTGCGAAAGTCAAGAAACAATGCGTCAATTGAGTTATTGCTGTCAAGTGTTGTTAGCATATCATGTTGTAATTATGCTAGTTGCGTTATACATGAGCGGCCCTGCCGGAATCCAAGCTGCGAATTAGTGAAAAACTGAGTAGATTCAACATACTTCAATTGTCTGGTGCCAATAAATTGTTTTTTCCCATGATAACATTACTGTAGTTCAATTTCCTCAGCAACCAATTACACGCAAACAATTGCTTTTCAATGAGAACAGATAGCAGGAAAGACAGCTTTAGGTACTACCTAAAATTGGAAGGAACTTTCACGAGCTGCCTCGGGAGCATTCGTACAGACATACCTTGCATCAAAGCTTACGCTGAGGAACTTGAAGGACTACATTATATTATGATTGCACAAATTTATACGTAGCCCTAAAAGAATAACCAGACATTACTGGACACAAACTTGCAACAGTAACCAAATGCGTTCAGTGATCAATTGACGATATTTTGTTTCGCATTCGTGTAATCGAAAAGACAAAAGCAACGAATATAAGCAAATATAAACAAATATCTATAGTGAAATTAAAGCAAATCCTTTCAGCTGGTTGAAGCGCTAGAGCTTGAAGTTCATTGCAGTATTTCGTGAGATACATTGCATTTTACACTTTAGGGACCCTGAAAATTGTTAAAGGGCCCTTAATGACATAAAGAAAAAATGGGGCAGCTACACACTAGGAGTGCCCTCGCTTCCCTTTCCCATCCCTTGCTATATTATACTATACACCCACTAACGTGAAACCGGGGCACCGGTGTTTCCCAATGAGAGGATAGCACAGCGGCCTGTCTTATACACTTTGCCACAGGTCAGTCAGGCCGCTGTGTTAGTGAGCGCCTTAGAGAACATGAGCGAGCCCTGCCGACTGGTACAGGCTCCCACTTAGCTGAACACTGCGAAAAGTGCAAATTCCAAGCTTTGTTTAGGACACCTTGGAGAGCCGTGACACCAATGCCCGAGAATTATAAGCAGCGTTTTTCATGCAGTCATTCGGTTCGCAGTGCATTAGTGTTCCTTCTTTAATCAGCAACGAATTTTCATTTTTGAATGCGCAATCATGAGTGTGCTCGGTTGATCAAGTTGTGGTGGCTGCTGCACATGGTTGTACAATATGCATGTCCTGTCGGTATCTGGTTGGTATGAAGAGTGTAGTGACGCAATAGATGATGCCAGCTGAGAGTAGCGCTCTGTCCTGTCTTCTTCCTTGTGGTGTTGTTTCGCGCAAAAAAAAGCACTACAGAGTGCATTAAATACCAAAATGTTTCTAGGAACTGGCAGTACATGCTGGCATTTTCTCAACACACCTAAGACCTTGCAAAGTTTATTGTATCAAAGCTCCGTATGGTAATCTCATTTCATATGCTCATCAAAAAGAATGTCTAAAGATTTCGTGGGAGAAGAGAATTCGATTTTGCTGTTATTTAGCTGAGGTTGTAGGAACTGGTGAGCTCATTAAGTGAGGATTTTGAGCGAAAAAGAAAACTTGAGTTTTGGAGCAGCTTATAAGCAAATAATTTTTAAGAGCCCAAGTGTATATTATTTTGTAATATTGAGTTCGCTACATCCACAAGATAATTTATTTATGAAGCGGAAAACAATAGGCTTGTGTTATCTACATAGATTATATTGGGCTGAAGGGTCAACATGTACAATATCATTTACAATTATGATAAACAAAATAGGTCCCAATATGCTGGCTTGGGGAACACCATATTTAACAGTTTGCACAGAAGAGATTGCCCTGCTTGTAGATACACACTGGTGTTTCTTTGTTAAATAGCTTTGAATTTGATCGATAACTACACCACGAATGCCATAACGCTGCAGTTTTCTTAATAACGTATCGTCGTTATTTTTGTCGATGGCCTTCGATATATCTAAAAATATCTGTAGTGTGAACTTTTGCTTCAATATTTTTGAGAATCAATTATTTCTGAAACAAAAGAGGGCTTTCGGTTGAGAAAGCTGATCTCAAACCAGATTGTGCTGAGTTATAACTCAATGAGGGTGCCATCACTCTGCAAAAAAAAACATCAAGTTTTGACGAGAAATTTCAGGTGCCGGCACTTCTAGATTGGGCCTCGATGTGGTGCATGATCAGGGTATGGAGCGGGAGGGAGATGAGGACGCTTTCCTGAAACTGCTCGAAAATTTGAAATTAGCAGTGAAACTGGACAGGGTGCTTGCTCAAAATTTTACAGTAATTTATCAAGGCCTGGATTTCCTCCATATTGAGATTGAGATTTTATCCAAGCTGAGGTTGACATTAAATATAGGGGTGTGCGAATAGTGAAATTTCATCTCGAATCGAATAAAGCTGAATAGTGGCCAAACATATCGAATGGAAAATATTTCATTGAAAATTGAAAGAAAGATGAAAGAAATGAAATCTGCTCACGTCCTCGAGCACACGACTCGGTGAGTGACTGACTGAAAGATTACAAATCGTCCCGCAGACACAGAAGCTGTTTCACGTGAGCTGGCTCTCTCGCCACAATGTTTCCTGCAGTTGAAAACATGCGCGCCTCAGTAGCAGGGATGGCAAGGTAGGTTATCGACTGATTTTGGCAATAGCTTGTGATGGCTAATCCCTATACTTGGATTGCTAAATCCCCCCGCGATACCCCATACTACACTTCTGTGATAAAGGACGTTGATTCGCCCTATTCCAGAATACGCATCTGTCGTTTGGTACCCTTATACCACAATGTGACCTAAAAATCCTTGATAGCGTTCAACGTAAAGCACATTCCGCTTCATGTGCCGCAACTACCGCCAAACTTCTCACCAACACAGGCTCTGCAATCACTGAACATTGTACCATTGCACTCTCGTTATCAAATCGAATCTTAACAACTATTACTATACAGTCATCAACTCCTCTCCTAGTATCCCTGGTTAGTAATTAATATCATTTCGGAAGAAACTTGCACCCGCAGCTCTCACATCCTGAACTAAAAGCCTTTATTCGCTCGTACTACACACCATTCAAATTTAGCTTTTTCCCACGTACAATAGACCTCTGGAATTCCTTACCGGGCAGTAGTTCGTTCCCTACCGTTACAAGATTTCATTGCTTGCCGCTATTACCCACGTAGAAAATATGTAAATATCTAGTTTGTAATATGCAAAGTGATGTTTTCTTATGTATTGCCTATGTATTTCAGTTTTATTGTTGTTGTTTTTGCTCTGTTGTATTAGTTTTGTATAACTCATCCACTCCTGCTATAGCCCCTGCATTAGGGCTGCAGTATATTCAAATAAATAAATAAATAAAGTTCAGCTCCATGCTATTTCCACTATTTCAAAATGACAATGACTTTTATTTTCGCATCAATACAGTGACTGATACGAAGGGGCGGGCGGAAAAAGCTGTCTTTTAGACAGCTTGACGAGGCCGCCGGCCCCCTCATTGGCGCTAAGAGCAGCCATATATTAACAACATTCAACATAATTGAGCAATATATAACACAAGACGCATATAGAAAAAAAAGGAAACAAGGTGACTTTTAAGGGCTTGTTTTTCTTTGTTAGTTTCTTTGCTCGTTGTTAGTTCTCATTAATATAGAAAAAAGACGCATATAGAAAGAAAGCAGCAGTCTAAACAGCAGCGATATGTTAACAATATATAAACATAATTCAGCAATATATAACACAAGACACATATAGAAAAAAGTACAATAATGTCTAATTTTACAAAATTGCAATCCTTTGCACATAAAAAGAAAAAAATGCAAGATAATGACATTATTCACACGTAACGTTGCTTATTGTAGAACACCAAAAAAGAAAAAAAAACATATACACATGTGCAAGATTTACAAGTGAGAGGCATCAGTAGAATGTTTTTCAAGAGTATCTGTGTTGAGTTCAAAATAACTACGTATAGCTTTAAAAGACATGTTCTTTAAAAGACACGCCAACAGGCAAAAAAAAAAAGAGTGTTCCACACGCCGCCATGTCTGCGATTGGTGCTGACTAACACTCCTAGGTTTAAATCAACATATATACCCCAGAAAGTGGACGGGAGGATGACCGCCGCCGTAGCTCAGTGGTAGAGCATCGGACGCGGTTATTCGAAGGTCGCAGGTTCGGTCCCTGCCGGCGGCAACTCATCTTTTCGTCCACTTTACTTTCTTCACATTTATATTCTAAATACTACAAATAACACCCCCTGTACTTTCCTTGGCGTTATTGTCTGTTAGTTCTCATTAATATTATGTTCTCTAATTGTAGCCCTTAGCAAATTACTCTGTGTAATAGTCTTGGTAAGTTATTTCCGAGTGTTTGTTTTCCATATGTTGTTCGCACTATTGGTATGTTCCAATATTCCCTTTCACGTGTTGCATATATAGGGGTGTTTTCTTGTAACCTGGAGAGGTGCTTAAGAAAATCCGATCTAGTTTTGAACTCTTGTTTATACGCCCTACACAAAGGGTAATCATATAGTGTTGTGGCTGGCAGTACCCTGTATTTGAAGAAATACTCGCGTGTGTGGAAGTGACTAGGGACATTTTCAATTGTGCGTAGGAACTTTTTTTGCGGAACCTGTATTATGTGTAGATTTCGTTGAGTAGTGGTGGCCCAAACTAAATGACAGTAATTAAGTCGGGGCTTAAACAAACTGTTGAAAATTAGCATCATGACATTCTAGGCAGTATATGGCGATTGCGGTAAACAATACCAATCACATGAGACAGCTTTGTTGCTCGGCAATCGACATGTGCATCGCAGCATAATGTTTCCTGGAAGACAACGCCTAATGTTTTAAAGCTGGATACGAGGGCGATGAGTTGTTATATCTTTATTAACCGTAATCTGTTAGTTTTACTACGAAATAACATTGTTTTTGTTTTATTTGTATTTAATTTAAAACTGTTTTGACGTGCCCATTCGTCTAACTTCTGTAAGGTTAAGTTGGCTTCATCGATTAATTCATCAACCGTATTCCCTATTAAAAAGATGCTAGTATCATCCGCGTAAATTATATATTTTGCCTGAAGGTTTATGTTGATAATATTATTAATATAGAGATTAAAAAGGAATGGGCCCAAGATACTGCCTCGTGGCACTCCTGAAGACACGACGAGTGGACTAGATAGATCCTGGTCTATGTCGACTCTCTGGATACGATGTTGTAGGTAGGATTTAATGAGGTGTGGCGCTTTGCCGCGGTAGCCATAGTGTAACAGTTTCTCTATTAAAAGGGTGTGGTTTATAAGATCGATTGCTTTAGCGAAGTCGACGAAAATTCCTAGGACTAATTTATTTCCGTTAAGTGCCGTTATATTAAGTCTTTTTGAGCTAATAACGCCAATTCAGTGCTAAGACGTTTGCGGAAACCAAATTAGAACGGTATTATAAAGTTATGTTTTTCTTCAAATTCAGCAAATCGATATAAAATTATTTTTTCGAGTAATTTTGAAAATACCGGAAGAATAGATATAGGGCGATAGTTACCCATGCCATTTTTATTACCTTTATTAAATAACACCGTCACACGTGCGGCTTGCAATCCGCGGGGAAAGACAGCCTGATTTAGACAAAGGTTGAAAATGTAAGAAAGAGGAGGGGCCAATAGATCAATTACATGCTTCATAGGTTTATTCTGGAAACCATCTATGTCTTTTGGTTTACTGGTATTTAACATGTTAACAACAGCCCAGAGAGGCTTATGGCGGCTCCCAGGGAGCCTTCGTTGACAAGGTCTATAAGCTGTGAGCTCAGTGTGCTGGTTATTTTTTGACGCTAGCAGTTTGACAGTCTCCCAGACTGTTCCCTGGCCATCTTTGCTGGAGCCATGACATGCAGAAATGACATAATCTGCTTTAAAATAAACATATGTGCTCGCTTTTGAACCAGGATATAGGTGAAACCTTTAACGAAAGGCCTACTGTAACGACGTTAGCGTTAGTTTTAGCCACCCCACCCTAACCAAGTTGCACCATTGCCCTTTGCCGAGATTTAGATATTTGTCTTGTCAAATTATTCGAAACTTCGAATACAAGCTATTCGAAAGTCGAATCGAATTATTCGATTAAGTATTATTAGATTCGAATTCGAAACTCGAATATTCGCACACCCCTAATTAAATAATTTGTATATTATAGAAGCAACACTGCAAGTAAGTGGAGTGCAGTGATGTACATAAAAAAAAAGAGGTGAGGCCTACCAAGGTAGTCGTCAATCTATCTAATTTAGATAGGCTGTGTGCCCTTGCTCCTTGTGGTTGGTGAAAAATGGTCCTTTTTGAAATGTACTAAAACGAGTCGTATGTAGGTCAAGCTGCGCTGCTAATACATCTACTGCTATCTCAAGTCTGTTCGTGCCATTTTTCTACTACTGCAGTTGAGTGGCGACGTGGAGAAAATACAGGTCTTGATAAATTGCAGTAAAATTTCGAGCAAGCATCTCCTACAATTTCACTGCTAATTTCAAATTTTCCAGCCTTTCTAGGAAAGCGCCCACATCCCCCTCCCGCCCCACAGCCTGATCAGGAACTACATCAAGGCCCAATCTAGAAGTGCCTGCGCCTGAAATTTGTTGCCAAAATCTGCTGTTTTTTTTCCCACATAATGATTGCACCCTGAACTGGGCACGCGACACCCATAATGATTTTCAGGTTCCCAGAAGCAAAAGCATGGCCTATGAGATCTGTATTTGCAACTCGATGGTGCCTATGACACACTAGTTAGGAAATGCAAAGCCTCTGAGATCTGTGTCTGTTGCCCAGAGCAGTTCTAATGATAACAGAAATTAACCTGGTTCTAAAGATGAGCAACTGGGGCTTTTGCAGATGGAACTGTCCTTACGCCACAAACGTTATGTCAAGAACAGACTAAAAAATGTGAAGCAACTGTTTTCGCCATGCAGAAGGAATTCACAGAGATGTGCAAACAGAAGCGGGTGGATGTTGTTGGTTGCAGGCGGAGCCTAGCAAGATCCACTGCATCGCCCAGTCACCTCGTTTCAGGAATTATGGGAAACATCCTTTCACAGCGGACAGGTGAACAAGACCATGCACATAGTGCTGCCGGTGGCCTGGGAGCTGTGCCACTGCACTGGCCCTTCCATTCCATGACACAATGCCCCGAGATAAGTGTCGAGAACTGCCCTCTTCTGCAGAGCAGAGTTTTGGCATACTTGTAATACACTCTATGCCATAACAGTTTTAGTCGCATATCAGACTGAATTTCCAAAGATTTTTTTTGGAAAACTATAGAAAAAATCAGCTTCGCCACAAGGGTAGAAGCAATGAATGCGATAGCCACAAATTGTAATGTTATACGAAGGAAGGCTAGCAGGGAACTCTTTTGGATCCGATCTCGCGTAACTCTACAATTTATGCGTGGCTTCAACTGACTCAATGCCGTACAGGCCAATGTAGAGCAGAGCTGAGGGAAAGCCTCAGCGACGAAATGCAAAGTGACCTAGGCGAACATGTGCATGGTTAAGCACTGAACGAACCTCCTCTTCGTTTGACCACCTGCATGTCTCTATAATCGTTTCCCTCACCCTCCCTTCGCTTTTCCACCCATTGCTATACTATACAAAACATGGCTGTGCTATGGTGCAGGAAAGAAGACGACCTTTAAGGTCTCGTTTTTCTTTGCTAGACAGAATATTAATGAAAACTAACAGGCAATAATGCGAAAGAAAGTATAGGGGATATTGTTTGTAGCAGTTAGGATATAAATGTGAAGAAAGTAAAGTGGACGAAAAGATAACTTGCCACCGGCAGGGACCGAGCCTACGACCTTCGAATAACGCGTCCGATGCTCTACTACTGAGCTACAGCAGGGGTGAGACGACTGAAACTCAATTAAGAGCAGTTTTTGGAGCAGCAAAATTTCAATTTTGGACCAGAACCTTGATTCGGAGCAGTTAGCGGCATTTAATATGCCATTATACGAGCTTGAAAAAACTAATTTGTAGCAACTTGGGGGGACAAGTACACATTTTCATTACCTTAGAATGCACATATAACACTGAAATAGCCATTGGAGAAATCTTTTTAACATCAACTTGTAGGTTTGGGCGAGTCGGTTCATGATGCAGTACAGCGCTAGTCCTGTTGTGTGTGGCAGAGGAAGCGGCTATAGCACTGGCCCTCACACAGACCAAGGCCACGTACGTGATCAGCGACTCACAAACAGCGATTCGCAATTTTTGCGAACGGGCGCATCTCGCAAGAGGCGTGCCACATACTACAGCGACATCCCGTACATCCAGGAGAGGTCGACTTCGATAACCGAAGGCACTTGCTGTGGATACCGGCACACACCGGACTGAGCACCCCAAACGAAGCGGCTCACCGTGTTGCTCGAGGCCTCACTCACCGAGCATCACCGGAGGAACAAGAGCCCCCGCGGGGTACGGCAAACGTCTGGGCGTGGGAGGATCGTATGACCAGGTTTCACGATATCACGACACACTACCAGTTACAGAGACGCGTATACCCATCCCCTCACGATAGGCTAAACAGGACGCAAGCGGTACACTACAGA
Source organism: Rhipicephalus sanguineus (assembly GCF_013339695.2). Taxonomy (NCBI): domain Eukaryota; kingdom Metazoa; phylum Arthropoda; class Arachnida; order Ixodida; family Ixodidae; genus Rhipicephalus; species Rhipicephalus sanguineus. The sequence continues at coordinate 233,814,100 of NC_051177.1, read as the reverse complement.
CAATTACAAACAGATTCGTACAGGAACCCCAGACTCATGCACGCCATGTATCCAGATATTTACACTACAAACAGATGCAGCTCGTGTGGCGAGGTTGCCACGCTTAGCCACATGTTGTGGGAGTGTCAGGGCTTAATAGACAAATCGAACAGTGCCGATTCATCCGTCTCTTCCACCGCCAGCCTCCACTCGCGCTGGAAGACCGCACTGCTCAGCTCGAACCTGACAGCACAACTCTGGGCCGTCCAGCGTGCCGAGGAAGCCGCTTCAAGACAAGGTCTCGGAACCGCGTCCGCGGTGGGTGCCCAGGCCCACTAAAAAGACGCCGGACTCAAATCTCATTGATTTGACAATAAAGTTTCCGTTCTTCTTCTAGTTTTCGCTTTTTAACATATTATCACCAGGTGCGAACTGCACTACCTTTTTACATACCACGTGAGCTTATCTAGCCTGTGTAACAAACATACGAAATAATTGAAAAAAATGTTCTGTAAACTAGGTTGACCGCAAACATTTGGAAAGAACCGAAAAAACATCATACTTATCAAAAATTTTAAAAATTGTGGTTGCGAAAGAATTGTAGTTACATAGCAGTAGGCCTTTCCTTAAGATCAGTGCCATGATTTAGCAGATAACCGCTTTGGCTTTTTGTACGTCTGCTTATTTACCTTTTCAAGCTTCCCAAGAGCTTACTGTAGGCCAGTGTTACTCTTTGTCAGGAGAAAACCACAATAAGCGCCTCCAGCTATATGCTCAGCCGCGCGGTTGGCATAGCGTCAAGTGTACTGCACGCTTTTAACAGAGGACCACAAAAGCGCGGTGAAGCGCGCTGCACCGCCATTCGCTGCCGCCTTCTTGTGCAAAACCGCTAAAGCAGGGGCTCTCAAACTTTCTGCCCTTGGAGAACTTTCTGGCCCCGGAACCCCAAACTGTTTATTCCGCATAAAGACACTCGAAAGCGGGGAGGGGGGGTGGGGGTGCAGCTGATAACGCCTCTCGACGCGCGCAGCCACAGTATTAACGCTGCCCGCGTTGGCCTGTTCTCTTTGCTTTAATATCGAAGGCAATCGCCGTTGATGTAGAACTCCCGACACTACATAGTCTTGCGATCCCCCCCCCCCCCTCCCCCGCGCCGCTGCGTGAGTCGCGTAAAGCGCGCGCCGACCATACACTGCATGCTTCAGGCCCAGCGCAGCGTAAGCAACATGTTCACGCGAACGAAGCGCCGGACGTAGAGGGGCCAGTCTAATTTCCCGCAAAACAAGAAAGGAGGCATGCCAATCGCACAGCGAAAGGGCCTTCGATCGATACACCGGTCGTAAAGCCAAGCCTAAATGCTCGTGTAGCCCACAGCCGGCACGAAGCGACGCCTCTTACCCGTATAAAAGCGCTCGTTGCACGTTTTGATTATAAAACCGACATAGAGCAGTGGCAAATCGCCGTGTATGAAAACTGCCACGTGACCCCCGACAAGCAACGCATAAAGTGCCGAGGTGCACGTAGTTTGAACCGGTTTGAACGCTCACGAGCATGAATTACCAGCGCTCCGCGCTTTCTGTCACCACGGGTCCGCAAATCGTGCAAGTTTCATTGCGCGCACTAGTCTACGTGCCTTTAGTGATGCTACCACCTGGGTCTCTCGCTACCCGCAGGCACCCGATGTGCGGATGCGGCGTGCGATGGCTTCGTTAAATGCAAATTTGCTTGTCTAAAGAAATGAATTAGTTGCATATATTGGTAAAAGGGGTTGCATTCGTTCTGGCAGCTCGCGGAACACTAAGATCTCCTTCACGGAATGCCTGGGTTCCACGGAACCCAGTATGAGATACCATGCGCTAGCTAGAGATCGCTGAGAGGCGTCGCATGCAGGGATGTAGTTGACGCGGCGTTGACGCAACACTCGCCCACGGGAAACGCGCGCATAGGTGACCACACGAAGCGGCGTCGACACAAAAACCGCAGCGACCCAACGAACACGCTACGCGCAAGAACCTGAGTGTCAACTCCGCTACCCACGCCACTCGGTGGTTTTCGCAAAGCGATAGTAGTGTCAGACCACACAGCCTAGCAGTAGAAGTAGCACGCTCGGGGTACGGCAGCATAAGTTGAGGGGTAACGCATATTTACAACAGTCCAGAGGAGATTACGGCGGCACCACGGGAGCGTTCATTAAAAAGGTGCATAGCAGAAACACGCTTGGGCGTGTCCGCGTGTTCTGCGAACGTCTAGAATTGAAACTTGAGCTAGTTGGTACGGATTCATGATGATTTAAGTAGCGCACTGACGGACGAGGAGCAATCGACGGCCTTCCGTGCGACAGAAATGTCCGGCTCGTTTCATCTCTGCTTGAGCCGCGTTCGTCACCCTCCCTCGCGCGCTTTTACACACAGGTAGAACATACGAGGTGGAGGGCGACGCTATCGATTTTATGTTTATGCGAAACATGACGGCGACGGCAAAGACCCGTCGAAGGTGTCCATATAATTGATATCGCAATAAAGAACACACTATGTAATCTCACAAGTGCTGTAATAAATTGTGAGCTGCCACTTTCAGCACAGAATATTTCTCGGACAGATTGAAAATAGGAGACTTCAAGGGGAGACATGTGCGAACCATCGTGATATCGGATGACACTGCTCTTGGGACTATTGGCGCGATAGCCATTGTTGCTAGGGTACGCGTAACATAACTACCAAAGTTCCCTCTTTAGAGCAGACACATTTAAACTGCACAAAGAAGACAACACGTTAGAAACATAGAACACACACACATGAAGTGCAGACTTCCAACTGTGTTTACTTCTTGAAGGTAGAACATTTCGAAGAGTTGACAAGGTGCAATTGCACTGATAATCTTGCAACAGGCTGTGAAAATGTGGCAATACTATGTGTGCGTAACAAGCCCGGAAGGAACCTGATCTAAGAAATCTATTTCCTTTCTTGACAATGAAGGTGAGCCACCTCTTTTTGCGACGAAGAATGCCTCGATGGCCTCTCTTTCTGTTCTCCTTTGCGCCTTAGGAAGGAATTTTGTTTTTTCTAGCCGAGGAAAACAGTTCGTGCTGTCTCAGTTCTTACAGTGTCATGCAAGATTACTGCCCGAGCCAGTGCGCATGGATCGTTCCTGAAGCAACACCACGACCAAATTTTCGGGCATGATCTGTACCGCATAAGAATTACCAAGGAACTTGTTCAGACCCTAGAAAAGGGTATGCCTCTAGCTACCACAGCTTTTTCTGTGGATGTAGAGGACCTTTCTGTTCTATTCCGCACGGCGGACTGTATAAAGTTATCAGATAAATTATCGAAGAGCAAGAGGAGGTCGAGTTTCAAAATACTATTGGAGTTCGTACTGAGGATTTTTTTAGAGCTGTTGCAGTTTTACCTAAATTTCACAGCAACTTTTCACAATGGGCACTTTCATGTACAAAAATCACGTATTTGCATCGCTTCCATGGTAGCCCCTCTGCTGGGTGACATTTTCGTTGCTTTTTTTGATGAACGTCTTAAGAAAGAACTAGCCAGATTCCCCGTGTTGCATGTTTTCCGCTATGTCGATTTTTTAGCTATATTAAGCAACTCTTTTAGTAATGACCTTGACAGTGTTGACACTAATATCATCAACACCTTCTCATATGAGAGGCAAGGTTTAAATTTCACCCTCGAATTGACCAAGGACAACCGCATTCAGTTTATGCATAGCTTGCACTGAGGTCAGTGAAAGGAATGCTGGGATATATGGGATGCATATGAACCATAAGAAACGCTCACCCACGGTCGTTGCAAGCAATCCGCGTAGTTGGTGTTGTCGCCATGGTCATGTGCGCGATATTTGGTTGTTCCAACCGCAGTGACACCCGCGGGTGAAAACAATCAACTAACGGCCACTTCTTTTCAATACCGAAGACCCTGGAGAACCAGTGCGAGCGCTCGAAAGCGTTGAGCACGAAGCGGCGCAGCTTATGGCTGGCGCGTATTAAACGCGCTGACTTAGACATCGAGAACCCCAACCTGCGAATCTGCGGCGTGCACTTCATTACAGGTAAAGAATTTCTTTGGACTTACACAGCGCGATAACGGCGATATATAACGAAAAATGTTAGTTTTGTAACTTTTTTCATTTTGCATTCGTAGGAAAGCCAGCTAAACTGTTCGACGAGACGGACCCGGACTGGGCTCCGTCGCTTCTCCTCGGCTACAGTGGCATGAACACGGACCCCTCACGACACAGACGCCTCGAAAAACGACGCGCCGTACAGCGGCAGGCGGACGCCGAAAAGCGGGAAGCCGAAGCGCAGAAACGGCGTGCCGAGGCCGCGGCGGTAGCGATAGGGATCCAGCAGTGTGCCGATCGGCCACTCTCACAGCACCCGACTGGAGAAACCGACGCTGACGAAAGTGATACAGGTAAGTTAACACTTTTGCTTCGGCTAGTCAAGTTCGAGGCCGTTTCCGGCGTGTAGGCGAATGCCTTGCAAACGCTTTGTGAAGCGTTTCTGTGGAGAGTTAAAATCATCGAGTCACTTTCAAATCTCGACCCGGAGGTCGCAGGATCGAACCCCGGCCGCGGCGGCTACATTTTCGATGGAGGCGAAAATGTTGAGGCCCGTGTACCTAGATTTAGGTGCACGTTAAAGAACCCCAGGTGGTCGAAATTTCCGGAGCCGTCCACTACGGCGTCTCTCATAAGCATATCGTGGTTTTGGGTAGTTAAACCCCAGATGTTATTATTACTTTCAAATCTCCGGCATTTTTTATTTTCAGTACAGGTTTTGCAGTGCAGACAGAGGTGACCATGGAAGACATTCAGCTACTGGAGCAACAGTGCATGTCAGTGAATGAACGCCTCTATGCCGCCCGTGTCGAGAAAGAGGAGCTTGAGATCTCGGAAAAGTCACTAAGGAGTTGTGAAAGAAAAGTCATGTTCTACACAGGGATGGCAATCTTCACTGTTCTCTTAGCTGTCTTTAAACTTGTGGAGAGTGCTGTATCGCACAACATCAACAACAGCCTGTCAAAATTCCAGGAATTCATCCTCTTCGCAATGAAAATCAAGGTGAACCTTCACAACACTGACCTTGCATTTCGCTTCAACATTTCTGAAGCAACAGTATCGCGGATTTTTGACAAATGGCTACACGGTGCATATTGTCGTCTTAAATCGCAGATGGCTTGGCCAGGGCGTGAGGCGCTGCAGCGTACTATGCCACAAGCCTTCTTTGATTGATTTAGGTCTAAAGTTTCCACAATTATCGATTGCTTCGAAATTAAAATTGAAAGGCCGTCATGTCTACTTTCTAGATGTGAAACGTGGTCAACGTATAAAGGAAGCAACACTGCAAAGTTTTTCATTGCAATTGCGCCACAGGGTGTAGTAACATACATTTCAGAAGGTTGGGGAGGCCGCGTCAGTGATAAACACATTGCAGAGCACTGGCTTATTGGACAACTTGGTTCCTGGCGATGTTGTCCTCGCAGATAGGGGGTTCAACATAGAGGACAGTGTTGGATTTTATTGTGCGCGTCTCCATGTCCCCGCGTACACAAAATGGAAAAAGCAGCTGTCTCCTGAAGACGTGGAAAAAAAAGGAAGCTTGCAAATGTTAGGATTCACGTGGAGCGTGTTAATGGCCTGATCAGAAATAAGATTGGGTTTTTGAAGCCTACCGTGCCGATTAACTAAGTTTCTTGTCGCGAGGGGGATGAACTCTGCAACTTGTGTCCACCAATAGTTGCCACAGTGAAGAACGGTACTGAGGAAAATGTAGCAGCAGATGACTGACACCAAGTGCCATCTGCTGCAAGGACCTTTGGGGTGTATTTAGTGTTACCATGGTTGGACACGATGTACGATACTTTTGTCAGTTTGTCTTAGCCTATGTCTTAGCCTGGATTAAGTGGAACAAGTAGGGAAAGCATCTTGGCAATCAATACATTTAACACAAAATGGCAAGCTTCGTTAATGAAGGAAGTTTTGTATGTTGACCGGCACTTATGCATGTAGCGAGGAGGAGACCAATGGTTTTAGTGCTTTGCACCCCCTGAATGCTTTGCAGCACGGGAAACTTGCACTGACATGCTTGCAACTGAGCGGTTCACAGTGTGCGATTGACTTTTGGTGGCATTTGTGTTTTGCTGACACTCTAATTCTTTTCCAATAAAAGATATGAAAACAACTCTTCTGTTAGTTCAATTCCCACGACACCGATGTAACTTCTGTGATGTCTGCATTTTGTGTCACTTCTGTATAAACTGTACGGCACTGAAGAAGCGTAGGGCCGAGTGGAACTATTGTGGGGACTACTAGAGGCTTTGAATTGTGAACCAAGGTCTGATGACCTGGCAGTTTTGACGTATAAAAAGGACTTATAAGTCGTAAAATTCAGAACTGGCAAAGCTATTTGTTCCACCTCCTGTCAAAGCCAGCAAGGTATTTATCATTCACGGTACAGCAGCTCTTCATGCTTTGAGAATCACTAAGCATGCAACTCTTTACTAATGCTGAAGTTTTTGCATAAAACCACCAGAAATGAGAATGAAACAGCATGTGCTTTCAAAACAATTTATTTTGGACACTTTCTTGTCGGTAGCCCTTCAAGCATCCTCCTTAGCGCCTTTACAATCAGGGCAGACTCAACGGTTCCTTTTTGGTGCTTTCTTCAAAGCAACGCATGAAAAATGAAACCACTTGTACTGACAGGAGCTGCTGTTACAGGCGATGATTTTGCCAGTCTCTGGCCCTCGGCAGAAGCAGTACGCATCCTCACAGGCCGTCTCATCTGGACATTTGAGTTGCCTAGTAAAATAGTGGCTCAACAGCTCAGGTAGGATAGCTTTCACAAAGAATTCTTTGGCAGTAGCCATCACGCTGGTGCAAATCTTGTCACCTTTCAAGATTTTTTCTACGAAGAAAACATTAGGAGTCCAAACAACGAAGTAGCAGTAGTCAACTCGGCACACTGCCATTTGAGTCCGAATCTAAAAATAATAAGCATGCTGCCTTTGCAGCTGCATGACGAAATTGATGGTGCAGAGGCACGAGTTGGGAGCTGAGAGCTCTGTCAGTTCTTCAGCATTCCGTAGCTAGTATGGGTATTTAAATTAAACTCCGCCCTTGCCACAGCACCTGCAGCAGACGAGAGCATCTGGTGTGGCGCCAACAAACGGATAATCAGCACTCAAGTGCACACCAGCCTTCGCACAACGGAAGCCTTGGTGAATGGCTTGCTGGCTGTCTCGAAATGCTTTAAAGGCATCTTGCTCATGTGTCAGTCCCCATGTAACTGCATGTGTCTTCACTGAGCGCTTTTCAGGGTAGCATATCCCTTTCAAAAGTGATATGCTGGGCTTGAGAACACTTGTGCAACGTACATTTTTCATCACAGAAGCAGTCACACGACCAGCCCGGTGTAAAAACCAGTCTCTTGACCTGCTTCGGTCTTTTGTGCGAGCTTCCACAGACTTGACAGTCTCTTCGCTGACGATGAACGTTGACATAAAAGTGTCAGCTTTTGCGACAAGAGTTTCCAGATCATCTGCTGCATGAGTATCTGAGTAGAGGTCTCACCGTGAGCAACTGTTCGGTGAACAGGTTCTTGAAAGCTTTCACAATAGTGAGGCAGCAGAGAAAATATTGCAGGTACAACGCCTGTAGTGTTGAATGCTGCATAAAGCTCCTCGAGCTCAGTCGGTGATGGGGCTGAAATGTCCTTTCGTTGCTTTGACACTGGTTTCTTTTGATCCACTGCTTGTTGCATCGAGGCGACGCTTTTCTTTCAAGGAACTGAAGTCTATGCCTTTAAGTCTTTTGCAGTTCACCTTCTCAACATAAGCCGGCAGCCAGGCATTCTCCTTATGAGTACAAGTTGTCGACTGGTTGAGCCGGGCACCTGTTTCAATGGCGAACAGGCTGGCACCAACATGTGAGCATGTCTCCCCAGTCCCTGCCATGCAGGTACACTGTCCAGTCACTACGGCGCCACTCTGCTTGCACAGCACCCACACCTTTAGAGGGCACTCTCCCAACCTTTGAGAGTGGTTCACCTGCAAATTGAGCATGAAAAGAATTAAACATTTCGATCACTACTCATAAAGAAGGTTTTCACTATTACCTGACTTTCTAGTGCTTGGTTTCCAAGCTTAATGTGTCCATTTTCTCGTGCAGTATGCACACTTTTCTCATAAACAGCAGTCCTTTTTCACAGCACCACTAAACTACCTCGCTGTTTTGCAAACTCTTTTGCAGCAACCAGAAAGCTTTAAAAACACCTAGTGAATGTCGTAAAACACTAACAAATTCAAACTAATAGTGCGATCTGGTGTTCAACAAGCAACGCATGGGCTACGTAGTGAAGGGCTCGATACCACCGCGGGTCCAACGTGCACTGATATCGCACGAGCGCTTTCCCGAGTTTCGCCTCCGAGATTGAATCCCGTGCCCTCGGGCTCAGCAGCCGAGCGTCATAACCAGTGAGACACCGCGGCGGATGCTTTCAAACTATGTACACCAGTTGAGAGCCACGTGAAAATAGCAAAAAATCTCTGCGCTTACCTCTCCAAGTAGGAGCACTTTGTCTTCTCCGAGCCTCTTCGCCGACAAACTCTTCACCCGACCACTCGGGAAATAATTGTGGGACTCCAACGCTTTGTGGGCTTTCATCTGGTCCAGGGTCACAAAGCTGGTGGAGAATATCAAGTAGTTGACGATGTCACCGTGAGCGACACTCGGCAACAGGCTGACGTCGGCACTTGTGTCCGTTCCTAGGCGGAGTGTGTAGGGATCGACGTTCTCGCACAGTTCAATCTTTTCTTTGTACCGTACACGCGCAGATCCAATCAGCTGCGACAAGTAGGCCCCGCAAAACGGCTGTGCACTCGGAAATGGTGGCATGTGCGAGCAAAAAGCCTGTCACGACAGAGAAAACCACTGCTCGACCGATCCTCGCAGCGCGCGCGCGTCCGACAAGCGACAAGTGGTTCGCAAATATGGCGGCCGCGGCAGCAAGCGCGCGGATGTGACGTCATGTGAAAGCTATGTATAGATCAGCAAAGCTTCAATTTGGGCTAGTTGGTATGGCATAGCTATATTTGCATTGCCTGTCACACAACATAAAGCATTCCTTGGCATTATTGTCTGTTAGTGCTCATTATTATTGTGTATAACAAAGAAAAACGAGCCCCTAAAATTAACACTTCTTTTCTTCTTACAACATCAAGAGGGTAGCAGAAAAGTACAAAATTCGCGTCGTGTTTTTAGCGTCACGGATGGATGGATGGATGCTATGAGCGTCCCCTTTAAAACGGGGCGGTGACATGTCTGCCACCAGGCTCGAAAAAAAAAAAAAAAAAAACTTCCTTGTTTCACGTTGGCCTAATACCTTATCTACATTGATTAAATCTATGTTATTATACCAAAAAATATAAATATAAAATATAAAAACGCAATCTTAAAAAAGTGCCCTCTGCCGACTAAAAGAAAAAAATGAGCATCGCTTGAGCAAAAAGAACCACAAGAACGAGTACACTAAAAGCATGTCAAATGTTACTTATGAAACTCCTTTGTCCTGTGGGCAGTCGTATATTGGTCAAACTGGCCGCTGCTTCAATGAACGCGCGCAGGAATGCAAGCGATCCATGCGCACTGGCTCAGGAAGTAATCTTGCCTTTCTGCTGCGTTCGTCATTCGAGCGAAATTGTGGTTCCCACAACTGTGGCGAATGAACTCATTGTGGGACGATCCATTACTGAAAGACATTGATAGGCACTGGGAAAGCTGGACTTCGGAATTACCAGCGCTGTTCGTTTCACTCCTAGGCAGGTTCCACCATTTGAACTTCACCTGTTCTGTGATGGAAGCCCGCTGGCATACGGGTGTAGCTGTCTACACGCGTAAAGAGGAACATTCAAGGCTGCAACTGCTCATGAGCAAGAGCAGGGTTGCGCCGCTCAAGACTACCTCGCTGCCACGTCTAGAGCTGCTTGCGTGCTTGTTGGCTGGCATGCTGTAGAACTACTTACTAGGAATTACGGAAACAGCCAACAGTCAGGGTTTCTTTTGGAGTGACTCGTCGATAGCCATACAATGGATTGCGGCTCACGCTAAACAATGGGAGACTTTCGTGAGAAACCATGTTCTCGAAATACGTCTCACCTCGGGATATTCTTGGAGGCACTGTGCCAGCAAGAATAATCCGGCGGATTTGCTCACGCATGGAGTCGCAGCCGAGGCATTAACGCGCAAGCCACTGTGGTGGATCTGTCCTTCATGGTTGCCGCACCATCATTTGCAATCGCCTTCAAAAATTTTGTCCACTTTTTCACCACATGCTATTCATAGCGAGGCCATTGAAGTGACATCAGCTTGCCCCACAACAGTAGTCGTACCCTCTGCGCCCCCCTGTGAGCCTCTGCTTGAAGTTGCACACTACAAACGCCTATCCCGATTATAGTCCAAGTCACTGCTTAGATCATGATGTTCCGCCGGAACGCTTCATCGAAGGAGCCATCTTCAGCAGGACCACTGACGGCTTCAGAGTTGTACAAGGCAAAGATGTATTGGTTGAGGTTGGTCCAACACACTGTATTCGCAAACGAAACCATGGCCCTGGAAGCAGAACAACAAGTTCCCAAGATAGCCAGTGTGCTGGCCGTTTCTCGACCGTGACAGACTACTTTGTGCAGGAAACGAGCAGGCTGCAGCAGCTTGACGACCAAGAGGAGCTGAAGCATCCGATCTTGCTTCCTGCTGATCACCGATTCACCCATCTCTTGGTTGACGCAATGCACAAACGACTCCTGCATGGTGGAATGCAGCTCACCCTCCTATACCTTCGGGAGCGCTTTGCTGTGTCACATGTGGTTGAGTGTGGCATTTATGAATGCGTATTCGTATTTCATTGGAATGGCCAGCAGTGCAGCATGCAACTGATATGCCTGTGAGGAGACACTTGAGCAAATTCTATGCCAGTGCCCATCATACCAGACTCAAAGAAGTGATCTGGAAGCCAAGCTCCATCGTCTGGATGCAAGACCACTATCAGAAAAGAAGATCCCGGGACCTTGGCCCACGGTTTCGCGCATGCTCCAGGCCGTGAAATCCCTGTTGTGCTACTTGAAGACGACCGGACTTCACGAGCACCTGTGAAATAACGGCGCGAGTTCGTGTGTTCCGACTAACTGTTCATTCTTCTCTATCCTATCTCTTATTCCCCCACCCCACGCGGAGAGTAGCCAACCGAGCCAAAGCTTGGTTGAACCCCCTCATTTCTTTCTCTCTCTCTTTCCATTGCCTTGCACTGCAAGAACTGCGACAGCATGAGCTATTTTCATCAGCTCCAAAAAACAAAGTTACTTCCCAAGGCAAAAACGAGAACAGAAAGAGAGGTCATCGAGGCATTCTTCATCGCAAAAAGCGGTGAGAGCTGCGTTAGCTCACCCTATTTATCATTATCAAGAAAGGAAATAGATTTCTTAGATGGGTACATCAGGAACCTTCTGGGTTTGTAATGCGCGCATGCTATTGTCCATTTTCACAGCCTATTGTAAGATTAAATGTGCGATTGCTCCTTGTGAACTTTTATAAATTCTCTACCTTCAAGAAATAAACACAGTTGCAAGTCTGCGCTTTATGTGTGTGCATATTTTATATTTTGTGGGAGAGCATGCGCGCCCACTGCCTTTGCTTAACGCTGGCGCGATCGCGGACTGGTGGCGGGAGCGAAGAGGTCACTTGGAGAGCGAGCACCGTCGCCCCTTTCCTGTGAACCCCTTCTTTCCCGCCACACCGATCGCTACTCCTCCCTTCACGGCTCGCGGAACAGGGAACTCGCCCGTGCGAGGGAAACAACCCTCAGGTGGGGAGTGAGGCGGGAGGTGGATGAAACAGCCGACCAGGCAGGAAGACGGGCTCTCTTGCTCTGCTTACCTGCGCAGGAAACGAGCCACTAGCCACATCACCGCCCCAAGATCCGCGAGCCGACCAACGACCGAAGGTGTAAGCGTTACCCTTTGTTTTCTACTAGAGTGGACTAACCCTCTACGCGACATTTATACGTTATTGCTAGAGTAGCAATAAAGTGTTGTTTGTTGTTCTAGCCCGTTGCCTTATTCGCCCGAACCCGTCGTAGCTGCGATGACTCGCACTATATACGGGAAGGGGACGTTGACACGTGCAGGGTACGACTATTTGCGGCTGCGACCGGAGCTAGGCTTCTGCACCAGTCGTGCATAGAGCGTACCCCGTCAGTTTCTAACATGTTGTCTTCTTCATGCAGTTTAAACGTGTCTGCTGAATCTACGACTCAGCAATATGCCTTACTTCCCTTTATTGGGTGAAGGCAAATATCAGGATTGAAAACACAAGCCCCCTTAGACACGCATTGGGTGCTGGCGTACGTCCTGTTCAGATCAAATGAAACAAAAATGCGAATTCACAGCTGGATTCAAATTATTGAAAGTATATTAAACACTAAAGCATCATTAGTTTCTTTTGCCAGTAGAAGGAATCTCCCTCCACCACAGCACGTCCTGTGCAATACTCATATTTCTTCTGTTAATACAGGCAAGTACCTCAGCACCACTATTTAAAGCTATCCTTCCTGGTTCTCTCATATCACGAACACCATTAATGAATGTCACATCACACTAGGATACTTTCAAAGACACTTGCGCCTCGCTCCCGTTCCATTAAAGAACTAGTTTATATCACATGCTCTGCTTGGGACCCACATCAGTCTAACCTTTCTAAAGCACTTGAATCACCACAAAATCGCAAAACTATGATCGGTAGCACATCTTGATAACCTGGAACTAAGACGCCTTCAAATCAGGTTGTGCATTTTTCTCAAGTTTTATCATTTCTCTCTTAGCCCCTCGTTAATCTTGGCTGCTCATTGTCTCTCCTGCTATACACGAGCTATACAAAAGCACTGTATCTACCACTGGCGCCGACTGCTGTGCTGCCTGTGCACCACAGACTGCTGAGCACACGAAATCACACGTGCCGCTTGTTGGGTGATGCCGCTTTTTATCGTAAGTTTAGTTATGAATGCCCACGAAATAGCACAAAGAGCTCAACTACAAAGACTTCTGCTGAGCCGCAAGCTGCACCTCTGTTCATCTCGAGGAGCAAGAGCACACACAACATTACCTTGCGCACCAACATTCTGCAGCACACGAAACTGTGCAACCTTGCCCAAGAGCTTCGTGTAGTGAAAATGACTGTGTTAAAGTGCAATTATCACTGTGCCCGCTGCATAAGCCTGAACAATGAAACTCGCAGTCTTCCAGACTGCAGGCAAGATATAGATGCTCGCAGCCATATTACATAGACTCACATGGAATTGGCAGCTGCAGTTATAATCAGAACTGTGTGATCAGAGTATTACATGCTATTTAGGAGATAAGTATACTCTAGACTGCAGCTGAGCACTGCAATAGTCACTGAGTGTGACGCTATCGTGTGGATAGACATTGGGGCACCTTTCACTTTGCTTGTGAATCCGCAGCCACCCAGCATGAGCACCTCGTAAACGAGATACATAACATCAAAGACGGACCATATCATGTTTTTTTTTGTCCGAATATCCAAGGCAGTCTGCGTGACAATGTAAAGCGCTTGAAATGATGACAATACAACAGAAGCGCTCTGTTGTCGTCATCCTTTTGAGTGCTTTACACTGTCGCTATGACACACCAACAAGGCCAAACACGACAGCTCTGCTTCTGGTTTGCAGTGCAGGCCATATTCTTCAGAGAAACTACTTTACAAAAACGTTTCACATGGTCCGACCAGGAAGTGAAAAGTCACTCTGCCACGCAAATTGTGGAGCAATCTTGCTGAGCGCTTTCACACTCGTCTGTGGCGACACTATTTTCATAGCAGTGATGTGCAAGGTTGTCCTCTGCTAATGAATTATCGACACTGGCATCGGTAAATAAGAACAGCATTGAAATTAGTCAAACAATAGCATTTTCTTATTGCTGTACAGAATAAGTGTGACATTTTTAAGCAATTAAAAGGTTTGAGACTGCAGCTACTCAATTACCTTGCAGCTGTTGTAAAACAGCAAACTGCCTATTTGATAGTGCTCGCCATCACGTCACAGATTGCTGTGATAAAGCGACAGCAAGGCTGTCAATAAGAGGAAATCAAGACATGTAAAACAACCTCATAGCATGAATGTACATCAACACGCGTGCTATAAATGCTCCCACTCCTTTCATCATCGCACACAGCCTTATCACTTGCGTTAGTAGAAATTTCACTTAATTAAAGCTCTTTAGCTTCCCTGTGGGAAGAAAGGCTTATGATTGGCAACCAGACCCTAGAATTTCTGCAACACCATGGAGACTAAAAAAGGAGCCTACTAATGCCAAGGCAATCCATTGAATAAAGGTGGGATTGAGGACAGGCTTTCACAAATCATGACCACTCGTTACTTCCCACTCCGTCAGTGAAGCTTCTCGATACTCTAAGCGCTCCATTCCCGTAGATGGTTGCTTCATCATGGAAGTTGAGTTCCAGGGATGCACAGCATATCTCCTCTTCTACTTTACCCTTGATCGCTTTGCGCAATTTGGGGTAACATAAATGAAATTAAATGTTGTTTCGGAAGGTACACATATCCTCAGAATTGATGCGTTCAAGGTTCTGGAACTGCGCATTTAAGGGTCGTCTCTGCATTACATCAAGACGTCGACCATGCCAGCAATACTCGATGTGGCCCAGCCCCCAGGCTCGCGCAAAGCTTCACCACCAAAGGCTCTTCTGGAACTGCACATTCAACGGTTGTCCCTGGACTGCATCAAGACGTCGACCAGGCCAGCAACACTCGAGGCGGCCCAGCCCTCAGGCTTGCGCAAAGCTTCCTGACCAAAGGCTCTTCTGGAACTGCACATTGAAGAGTTGTCCCAGCATTGCATCAAGACGTCGACCATGCCAGCAACACTCGACGCGGCCCAGCCTTCAGGCTTGCGCGAAGCTTCCCCACCAAAGGCTCTTCTGGAACTGCACATTGAAGGGTTGTCCCTGCATTGCTCCAAGACGTCGACCATGGAAGCAACACGGGACGCGGCCCATCCCTCAGGCTAGCGCGAAGCTACACCACCAGACTTCTGGAACTGCACATTGAAGGGTTGTCCCTTCATTGCATCAAGATGTCGACCACGCCAGGAACACTCGACGCGGTCCAGCCCTCAGGCTTGCGCAAAGCTTCACCACCAAAGGCTCTTCTGGAACTGCACATTGAAGGGTTGTCCCTGCATTGCATCAAGACGTCGACCATGCCAGCAACACTCGACGCGGCTCAGCCTTCTGGCTTGCGCAAAGCTTCCCCTCCAAAGGCTCTTCTGGAACTGCACATTGAAAGGTTGTCCCTGCACTGCTCCAAGACGTCGACCATGCCAGCAACACTCGACGCGGCCCAGCCCTCAGGCTAGCGCGAAGCTAGACCACCAAAGACTTCTGGAACTGCACATTGAACGGTTGTCCCTGCACTGCATCAAGACGTCGACCATGCCGGCAACACTCGACGCGGCCGAGCCCTCAGGCTCACGCGAAGCTTCACCACCAAAGGCTCCTCTGGAACTGCACATTGAAGGGTTGTCCCTCCATTGCATTAAGACGTCGACCATGCCAGCAACACTCGACGCGGCCCAGCCCTCAGGCTTGCGCAAAGCTTCATCTCCAAAGGCGCTTCCGAGTACCCTGTCTAGTGAGTTTGCCTCCCTCAGGCCTTGGTCTCGCCAAGGGTTTTGTTCGTCGCATCAAGATCAGACTCGAGGTGTCTTGTGGCATCGAAACTTCGGTGCCTCTCACTGACACTTCGACCTCAAGTTTCGGAAGAGCTCCGTACGTTGGAAGAACTGGGTGTCATCGAGCGCGTTAATGCCTTTGAATGGGTATCCCCTATTGTCATGGTAAGGAAGAAGGGCAGAGGCATTCAACTCTGTGTTGACCTTCGGAGACATAACAAAGCTTCGTCACACGAAAAAGCTCCTGAACAGCGTCGTTGGTACCACTCTCCTTCAAGTTGGATCTTGCACCAGGTTCTGCTGCATCCCGAGAGCCGAGACTTGACTGCATTCGTCACTTTCGACGAACTCTTTCAATTCAAGCGGGTATGCTTTGGGCTGGCGTTGCCCTCGCAGCCTTCCAGCAGCTGATGTCGCAGATTCTCAAAAGGTGCTCCTGCACTTAGTTCTACATTGACAATAACATTGTGTTCGGCAAGACTGAACAAGAGTACGTAACGAATCTGGCCGCTGTTCTCCGCCGCATCAAAGAAGTTTGACTCAAGCTGAATCACAAGTGCACCTTCTGCGCCAAAGAATTGCCTTTCTTAGGTCACAGGTTGACTGCCCAGGGCATCGCACCTGTGCCAGAGAAAGTGGATTCTATCCTGAACACTCCCGCCCCCACTGAAGCCGCTGGTCTGCGCTCATTTCTTGGTCTAGTCGAGTGCTACACTAAGTTTGGTACCTGCTTTGCTGGAGCTGTGGAAATGATGCGCGCACTGCTTCGCAAGCATCACCCCTTGACGCTAGTCAAGTTCCTGCTGTCGTCCAGACGTTTGATTCCACTCTTCCGGTGGTTGTCTCGAGAGATGCATCTGACTGTGGCCGTGGTGCCGTTCTCCAACAAATGGATGGGCGCCAGCTACGCACCATGACCTTCACGTCTTGCACACTCTTCCCAGCAGAGAGGAGCTTTGCAGCTGGTGAATGAGAAGTACTCGCGTGCATTTGGGTCTGTAAGCGTTGACACACCCACCCTTGTGGATGGTGCTTCACACTTCGTACGGACCATCAAGCCTTGGTCTCGTTTCTGTCATCTTAAGGCTCAGGAAAACGTCCTCTTCGCATCGCACGCTGGTCAGAGCGTCTTCTGCGCTATAACTATATGGCGAATGGTGGAATGATGCAAGGGGTGAGAGAATCAAGTCGCAAATGCACTGTCCCACCTTCCAGTGACTGTTATGCAGGAAGATGTTTCGTTGAACGAAGACGTCGTGCCTCTATGCTCTACTCTGCCTCATCACAGAACAGTTCCAGCAGTCCCCGCGTGAAGAGGCTACCTTGGAACGAGTCAAGGTTTAGGTCGCATCATCTTGGCCTCCCCGCAAGTCCATCCCAGGTGAACTACAGTCATTTTTCGCCGTGCGAAAAGAACTCTCTGTGGTCGATGACCTACTTTTGCGTGGCAAACGGCTCGTGATTCCTCCTTCTGTTACCCCCACAAGTCATTTCCACCACGCAAGAAACCCACCTTGGGATAGTTCACATCAAGGCGAGGCTACGACAGTAGTTTTGGTGGCCTGGCATGGACAAACAAGTGGAAATTATCATCAACAACTGCATAGTCTGCCAGAATGCAGACACGAGTGCCAAGACTGCAGTAACTCTGCTGCAACCCGTTCCCCTGCAAGAGCATCCCTGGCAGAAGGCCGCCATCGACATTGTTGGTCCCATGGAATGAGCACCGCACGATTGCAGGCTCGCTATCATGTTCGTAGACCGCTGTCATCCTCCAAGTCGCCAAAAGTACAGTTTTGCAGCGAGGTGTCGACGCACACAGTGACAAGCTTTCTACTCTCAGTATTTTCTTCACAGGCCTACCGCCACAAAGTTGTAGGCGACAATGGCCCTCAGTTTTCTTGCCGACAATTCAACCAGTTCCTGAAGTGTCCTTTCCTTCTCGCACTCTACCCCCTGGCGAATGGACTTGTAGAACGATTCAACTATATATTCAAGAACTTCGTGCAGATAGCTTTGCCGGAACATTGACCACTCCGCCCAGCCGTTATTGAGTACCTTGGCATCTACGGGTGCACGCGACCGCGGGAGTCGCCCCACCTCTGTTGCTGCACAGAAGGCTGCCGAGAACACGTCTAGATGTTGTCGGGCACCTGTTGCCTTTTTTTCTTGAAGGACCCAGCCACTGAGCGCGGATATGACCACCATCGCATTTGGCGAGTTTGTACGGGCGAAGAAACTCTCTGTCAACATCTAGGGAGACCTGTCGTTTCGTAGTCCCCGCAGTGTGCTGCAGCAGCATGGACAGTCCTCTTTCCACCTCGATGATGGCAGCGCCTGGAATGCACCCAAGCATGCCAAAGCCCTTTTGGGTCCTTATACTCTGCACCCAGAGGAGACCTGGAACGCACAAGAGGCTACCACAATGAGGTCCCAGACATCAGGGAACCCTGGCCTTACCAGCAGTTGCTCGGGAGGCATCTCAAGCGGCAGCTGCATCTCAGCCTGTTCCTGTGGCCACCCTTGCTGCTCTCGACTCATACACGTCTCATTTGGTGAAGTACTGACCATCTAACAGCTTACTAACCGCCTGCAATTTCAAGGGGGTAGATGATATTTTGTGTCGTTGGTTTTGGTTTCAGTCTCCTTCTGGAAACCCTGTGAACGTCGGTGGCGATGTTGTCTCCATGTATATATTTGGGTGTAGTCATATAAAGGACCATATGTTTTGTTGGGTTATGGTGGCTGGTTGGCTCTCTTCTTCGTCGGCCGTAGGCCGCTATACCACAACCAACAATTTACCCCTGCCTTGTAAAGCGGAAACCATACAATCACTGCATTTTACCAGTACTAGCATATGGGGCAGAAACTAAGGAAAATAAATTTGAAATGACATTAAGGAATGTGCAGCGTAAAATGGAACGGAAATGATAACTGTACTAAGAGATGGAAAGACAGCATAATGGGTCAGAGAACAGATAGAAATAGCCGATATTCTAGTTGACATTAAGGAAAAAAGGTGTAAGCCCGAATTCACAAACCAATCTCATGTTTACCTACAGTCTACTTGTGTTATAAGGGCACAAAAATGGTAACAGGGCAAAAGAAGCTACAACATTGGTTTGTGAATACCAGACTACTTTGTTCATCAAACGCACTAAAGGCACAAGTCCGATTAGGAAAACACGAGATAAGGATAACGTTGATTTGGCAATACGGACTGTAGACCTGGGCAGGTCACATGATGCAATAAATGATTGTCAGTTAAAGCATCAGAGTGGATACCGAGAGAGACCAGCTGGGCACAGCGCTAGGTGGGCTGATGAAATTTGGGAAATTTGCTGGCAAAATATAGAACTGGCTCATGGAGAGCTCGGGAATCATTAGCAGAGGCCTTTATTCTGCAGTGGATATGAAACAGGCGGGTCTGTGAAATTCAAATTACGGCACTTATCTCATACAACAATTTAATAAGATTTGTGGTAGCATGTCTTTTGCTTCCAGACCACATATACAAGGAGCATTGCAGAGTGCCTTCAATGCCCACATCAAGAAGCATTCATAAAATGACAGCATTTCCATTGGAAATGATAAGTATGATTTTTGCTTTTATACTATGTTTGCTGAATTTGTATATTAAAATGGTGCAGCAAACTGCTACGCTATTTCTGAGGTTAATTCAAAGTACACTGACCTGAAGAAGCTTTTGAAGGTGTGGAACAGCCTCCAGTGGCCTGTTTGAATCCGTCAAAAGGAGGGCAAGGTTGAACAAGGCACTACGAAAGTCATTTTTCACCTGTCAAGTACAATGAGAATGTCTCACTGCACTCGCAAAATTTGATAAGAATATTTTACATTCATAATAACCAATAAAACAAGGTGCTATAAGCAGTCACCAGGCTGTAAAAAAGGATAGTGCAATTCACTGGCCCCCCTCACCTTGTCACCAATGTTTGAGAGGAAAGGGTGGCGGTTCGGGCTAGCTGCTACTGCATGATAACGACAGGCGCTTGTTGTCCCATCTTGTCTTTTGCCGTGTTTACGCGCTATTATGCTAATGATCTTGGGAAAGGAAACTTCTGCTTTCCATGGAAACACCTTTCATTTTTGCATCTTGCAATCCTTATGACACCTCGTTTGTTTTATGCAAGTGCCATTCAAGAGAAGGAGTATAAATCTTGTCTGCCACTCTAGCATTTGCTGTCCAATTAAGTTTAAGCCTTTTGTTTAGACGCATCAAATTGGTCTGCACCTGTATAGTGCCTTCTAGAAAATTCTGGTGCTGTGTGATTTGCTCAAGATCAACGAACGGTTAGGAATAGCTCATTCATAAATGGTCAAAATCAAGGCAAATTGCACTTCACAACAATCTCTGGGCACTGATACCATTGAGGATGCTTATAGTCATAACATCTACGCAATGCAAAACCAGCTCGACTTCATAATAATAATATCTGGGGTTTAACGTCCCAAAACAACGATTTGATTATGAGAGACGCCGTAGTGGAGGGCTCCGGAAATTTTGACCACCTGGGGTTCTTTAACGTGCACCTAAATCTAAGTACACGGGCCTCAGACATTTTCGCCTCCATCGAAAATGCAGCCGCCGCGGCCGGGATTCGATCCCGCGACCTTCGGGTCAGCAGTCGAGCGCCATAACCACTAGACCACCGTGGCGGGGCAGCTCGACTTCATCAACGAGAACCTTAATGATGAGCTCAAGAAAAGAAGAGACTCATAATCGACGAGGACCGACAGTACAATGACATTGTGACCCGTATCTTCGCTTAGCTGTCAAGGAAAGGGCTTGTATAGTACGACTGCCTACGTAGCTGAGAGCTCTGGATTGACTATTCATACGGCCGTTATACCATAAGGAAAAAAATGAGAGACAGGCTAGTGAAATGCACAATCATCCCCTTGTGTGCGTATGTGGAATGACTTCCTATAATAGTTCACCCAAATCCTCAATTAAAATACAAGGGTCAAGCAGTGTTGCATGGTTACTGAAAACTCGTTACACTAAAGAAAAAGAAATGCGTTGCCACCCTACATTACCCACCAAAAGAAGGTCACCATTACCGGAAAAAAGTAACAGACGTTACTTCTGCCGTTACTCTATTATTTGTGCATCTTGCCTGCAGGGACGCGCAATAACACCTTTATGAAGTTCATATTTACATTCACATAAAAGTTTTAGCTCAAACAACAATTTTACTCAAAATACTGATTTAAGGAGAATAACTGGCAAAATTGTGCCATAGGTTGGCAATACTACAGTCGCCCAAACTTGCCTGTACAGTTACTGTGATCGCTTCAAACTGTGTGGCACATAGTGAATCCATTTTTTTTTTCAATGTAAAATTAAACACAAAAATGATCAATTTCATATAACGCTCTCTGCAACAAAAACAAAAACATCACTGAACTCTCGACAAACTTGCAGCAATTGAAATGGCGCGCTTCTACTAACACAATAAATGCGAAAATTTTGTAGCAATAAAGAAATACTTCAATGGCATAATTCCAGGAAAGAAGTATTTGCGCACATAAGCACATTTTTTAAATTCAACTTATATAACTACCTTTTCAAAATTTCGAGTGTGTATGTGAAAGTGTTCAAGGTCAGCCTTGCTCGCTCAGGCTTTCAATAACCAGAAATGTAGTCGCAGTTGCAGATAGCACGAAGCAAAACTACTTTTGAAAACTAAGCTTATAAAGATACGAAAAAATAATAAACTCTCCAGCCACTTATAGTCCAAAGTTGATAAAGTTAAAATTTAAAAACTATAAACTGACCCCACCACAAGCCGGGGATACTGCTACGCCCGATGGTTGACTTTAGAACATCCCCACTTCGCGTGCTGTCCGAACATCTACACAGGACGCAGTCACCACTAGTTGGGAAGACAGCCACAGATGTAAGAAACGCCACCCATTTTGTTCAGCGGATGTCGGAGGTGAAAATCGGCAGTCACGAGAGCCTCGTGTCATGCGATGTAGTTTCGCTGTTTACGAGTGTGCCCGTACCCCTCGCGGTCTCAGCTGCCCGAGCCGCCTTGGAGAGGGATGATAACCTCAGCGAAAGGAAGAACCTCAGCACGGACGAACTGTGCCATATGATGGAGGTCTGCCTCAACGCAACATATTTTTCTGTCGGATGTGAATTCTACCAACAAACAAGTGGAATCGCCATGGGAGCCGCCATTTCAGCCAAAGCGGCAAGCTTGACGATGGAACACATCGAGACACGAGCTTTGGACACATTGGCTAAACCACCAAAAATATTTTTTGAGATATGTGGATGACGTCTTTTGCGTCATCAAGGAGTCTAACATCGACAGTTTCCTGGCACACCTAAATTCAATGGAACCGGCGATTCAATTCACCATGGAAAGTGAAAAGAACAACCTTCTTCCTTTTCTGGATGTGCTAGTGAAAGGGCAAAAAGCGGGGCTGAAAGGATGTTTGAGCTTCCCGGTGTACCGAAAACCTACGCAAACCGGACGCAGTGATGCTACCGAGGACTTCTGATTTGGAGCAATTTTTGGAGCAGCAAAATTTCCGTTTTGGAGCACTTTGGAGCAGGGAATTTTATATCCTGGAGTGCAATACAGAAGCATATTGCATTAACATTCAAGCACCTGAGTATTATTATGGGGCTCTTATGAAGGCTAGAAATATTTCGATTTATTGCAAATCTCATGGAAAAAATCATCTCAGGAGCATAGGCGTGCGCACAGGGGGGGGGGGGGGCGAAATCTGCCCCGTACATTGACCCTTGCGATAGCAATTATATGGACACTCTCGGCGGATTTTTGCCGTCGCCGTTGCCGTAATTTTCCGTATAAAGTCCAAATTAATAACATCACCACGCGCATTCTAGCCGCGGGTAAAAGCTCGCGAGCGCTGGCGACGAACGCGGCTGAAGGGACTATACACGCGCTATCCGCACACCCGCTCCGCACGTGGCGGGACACCTGCCGCCCGCAAACGGAGGAGGAAAAACCGGTACCCCGTGTGCCACGATTGGCGTCGTTCCGGTTTTTCCTCCTCCGTTTGCCGGCGGCAGGTGTCCCGCCACGTGCGGAGCGGGTGTGCGGATAGCGCGTGTATAGTCCCTAAACTAGCCGGCCGTCTGTCTCCGCCGCACGAACAGCGCATGAGATAACATCTTCCCGCGTGCGGGCCTGCCGTCGATTGCTCATCAAACAGAGAGGAAACGCCCCGCCCGTCTTTTGTAAGGAGCATGACGGGACGCCAGGGGAGCGGAAGGGGGGGGGGGACCGCATCGTTCGAAGGGCGCAGTCGCTTGCGCGCGCGCTATCTCGAAGCATCAGGAGACGGCTCGTAAACTTGCTGTGCTCTCAACGCTTACTTCTCGTTTAGAAAACTCGGAGCAAGAAAACGCTTCGGTTCCTGGAGGGGCCATATTCCCTTAAACCAGCGTTTTGTTGAGTTACGCGAGATCGGATCCAAAAGAGTTAGCTGCTAGTCTTACTTCGTTTCACAATACAATTTTTTGGTATCGCATTCATTTCTTCGCTCTTAAGCGAAACTTAGTTTTTTTAACCGTTAGCTATTGACCCCCGAAAGCGAGGGGCGGACGTGTAACATGGCGTAGCCGCTTCACTGTGGGCCGTCAGCGACGGGCCCGCTACTGACAGCTGCGCATTTGCGGCTGCTCCGACCAGGAGATATGATTTTACTAATGAGATGTCATTTTTAAAAAAGCAAGCAAAAAATTCGAATTGGAACCCTAGCACGTGAGCTCGAAAGGGCAGGGCCTTTTATGGGGTATTTACCGCAGAGTGATTACAAACTCAGACGTGCTGGCGGAAGGAATTACGAAAAAGCTGTTCTGGATGAAGATTCATGGATAAAGTATATCTGAGGAAAAGTGTCAACGCGTTTCCACCGTTCGCGTGCTCTTCCATAAACGCGAAGCAAGGAAAATTCGATATTGTCCCATATATCTACTGCGAGCGATCCCAGATTTCATTCCGCGATGTCCGGAAACAGAAGTGACAGACATTTTAGCGGCACTCATGTAGTTATTACTGAACATTGCTTTCCTTACGTGCCGTGCGACGCCTGAAACGAGCTATCAGCAGCGTTTCTGGAACAGACGACGTCCGCCGATGAATCGCCGTCGCACTTTCTCGCTACCGATAGGCCTAGACGTCACGAGCCTCTGCGGAGAGCGCGTTTTGCTGTCGAGCCGACTTGCAGAACAGAAGCTGCGTCGGCACCGTGCATGGCATCGTGGCTTACTCGGAACGCACGCGCGGGCAGCTATTTATTCAGCGGAATAATTCTTGGTCCATGATTGCGACTTTATTGGCAGCCCCAAGATCGAGCTGCACATGTTCTGACGCGCCGGCGGTGCGATTGCCGGTGATAGACGCGTCCCCAATGCCGAGACTTTGGCGCAGTTTGGCGCAAATTTCGTCGATATTATCAGGCTGGCGCAGTAAATACAATTTGGCGCACTTTGGCGCAGTTGGGCAGGAGTGGAATCACTGCGGACGATATCTGCAGTTCAGTTCTAACCACCCAACCGCCCACAAAACATCAGTGGTCAACACACTCCCGAATCGCACAGGGGTCATCTGCAGCTCCAATGAAATACGGAGAAAACAAAAAGCGATAACCACCGACATCCTGGACAATGAATACCCGAAGAGCTTCATTCGCCGAGTACGCCAGCGACGTGACGGCCGGGAAAGCACCCCCCGCCTGCTTTCTTCTGCAAAGGGTGACACTAACAATGAAGCCTCCCCCAAACGTTCCTACCGCATCTCGGTCCCATAGGTTCTGGGAATCAGCGAGAATCTGTCCAGGGTGCTGGGGAAGGTGGGCATCCAGGCGGCGCACAAACCCGTTTCACCAATCGGGCGACTCTTGCCACGGCCAAAAGACCGGTTGCCAAAAGAAAGATTCCCCGGGTTAGTCTACGAGGTTCCATGCACGGACTGTGGCGCCAAGTACTCGGTGAGACAAAAAAAGCTTTCCCGAATAGATACGGCAACATCGAAACGACGTGCGTAGCTCCAACGCTGCGCGAAACGCTCTCGCAAAACACAACGAAAAGATGGACCATCGCATCAATTTTTACGACGCCCGGCTCATCGACACGGAAGGCAGCCATACAAAAAGACAGAGTCCTGGCATATCCAAACAACACCTGGAAATGTTAACCGCTCAACTGGAACCTTACCGAGTGTGTACGTGCACGGTCTACGGAACCAGTGGAAAAAAGCACCGCAGCAACAAGAACGGCGGGAAGAAGGACGATGGAGAGGGGGACACTACCAAAAAATTACACCATTTCCCGCTAAAAGGGACCATGAGGCGATGCGAAGCCGGAGCACTTGCACGATCGCGTTCCGTTGGCGTTCGTTGGGCATGCTACCGACCTCGCGTCGTAGAAGGCGAAGAGGAACGCTACGCGCGTCTTGTCTTCCCTCTAGCCTGGCCGTCAATTCTCACAGGGCGAGCGGGGAACGCGGTCGACAGGCGCGCGAGAGGGCGGCAGCGTAGGAGAGGGAGAGAGGGGGAGGGGACGCGCATGCGCTGGTGCTCACCACGGCGTTGCGCAGGAGAGAATTTCGGCATGTCTATCCTGCGTTTCACAGGAAGATTGGATGGGGGAGAGAAGAGGGGAAGTGGAGAAGGGTAGGGGAGAGGGTAAGTGGAGAGGGGTAGGGGAAAGGTGGAGAGGAGATGAGGAGTGAAGAGTGGGCGGGTGAGTGGAAAGGGGAAGGGGAGAGGAGAAGCGGGGAGGAGTGGAGAGGTGTGTGGGGAGGGTATGCGCATGCGCAGTAGGGGTGGTCACGCCGCACACCACCACCACCGGTTTGAACTCCGCTATAAGATGCTTCGCATCTAAAAAGTGGCTAGCTTCGGAGCCGGCCGATCAGTCACCCCTGAGGAAGGGACCGAATCGGTTCCGAAACGTCGGTCAGTTTATAGTTGTAATTTTAACTTTAGCAATTTTGCACTATAAGTAGCTGGAGAGTCTTTCGTATTATTTTTTCGTATGAATTTTCACCCATCCAGACAGATCTGTGTCGAATATTTCACATTTAAAGTTTATAAACAGTGCTAGAGAATTGCAGGGATCACTTCCTAATGTAACTAGAACTTGCTGAATGTAAACAAGAGCTGCATTTCAAAGCTGTCATAAGACCGTTTGCCACGCTTCTTAGTGACTACGTCTGCCCCTACGCCATGAATGAAAGGATTAATAAATGGAATCATGGGGAAGAACAATGCAGCCACCCGAAAAGCTATAATGGCAGCCAACATATGGACACCTTAGGTAGCTACCCCTTTATAAAAGGCATTTGCACATAAGAGACACCAGTGTCCATACATAGTTCGGTTGATCAGAAAATGAGAACCCTGCTTATAAGAGACGCCTCATATAAGGGACAAGAACTGCTCCTTGGTGCATGTCTCTTATAAAGGGTTTCAACCATAGTAATCTTGATAAGCTCTTAGTGATATCAGTACGGTTAAAATGCCCTGTACACAAACGCCCTTTACACCACATTCCCCTTTGTCGAAGATGTGGACCCATTACTGGCTAATTATACGTTCAATCTTTTAGGCGTAATGGTATGTCTTCCAGACCGGCATACCGAGGACTACGACATGGAGTTATGGTTGACTTCAGACTGTGCGCATCTGTAGGAGAAGGTGCACTTTTTTGGGGGAACTACATCAGGTTCCACACTACCTCGAGAAAGCGCGCAACTTGGAGAAACCACACAAAGCAACAAAGCACTAGGGAGTTCTCCGCGCTGCCAGTTGTCGCTACTGTCTCCTGCACCAGTGACGAGATTGTCAAAGCAGGAGTTGTGCCACAACCACCGAATGGCACAAGCAGACGACCGTTCCGCTGTACCACACTGTTCGGCGTCTCTACCACGTAGCATCTCAGGCGCTGACTACAGCTTGGCACAGTACACCTCGAATCTGTCACCAAGATGTCCTGGCCTGGTTGCAGAACCAGCAGGGGTCAAGCACAAACCACACAAAGCAACAAAGCACCAGGGAGTTCTCTCGCGCTGTCAGTTGTCGCTACTGTCTCCTGCACCAGTGACGACACCCTCAAAGCAGGTGTTGTGCCACAACCACCGAATGGCACAAGCAGACGACCGTTACGCTGTACCACACTGTTCGGCGTCTCTACCACGTAGCATCTCAGGCGCTGACCACAGCTTGGCACAGTACACCTGGAATCTGTCACCAAGATGTCCTGGCCTGGTTGCAGAACCAGCAGGGGTCAAGCACAAACCACACAAAGCAACAAAGCACTAGGGAGTTCTCCCGCGCTGTCAGTTGTCGCTACTGATCTCCTGCACCAGTGACGACACCCCCAAAGCAGGAGTTGTGCCACAACCACCGAATGGCACAAGCAGATGACCGTTACGCTGTACCACACTGTTCGGCGTCTCTACCACGTAGCATCTCAGGCGCTGACCACAGCTTGGCACAGTACACCTGGAATCTGTCACCAAGATGTCCTGGCCTGGTTGCAGAACCAGCAGGCGTCAAGCACAATGACGGTGGTTGCAGTCTGTGGTCTGCCGGTGCTTAGCAGCTTCAACAGACTCCTCGAAGTTTTCATCGTCAGGCAGTTGCGAAGCTAGACGGGCACAAAAAAATTGGCAAACAGGTGCGCAGGCGAGAACCCATCAAAAGCTGAGCAGGACTGAAGCCTGTTGAGCCGCGTGTGTTCCTGTACACCAAAAGAGCCATGTGACGATCAACATTCTTGCGCCACAGTTCCTTCACGGTTTTCCCTGCATGTTCCACTCCCTCCTTTAATTGCGGGAAAGCATGGCTACTCGTGTAATGAGTGAAGCCGTATGTCAATGTGAAGTCCGCAAACTCCCTCAATGAGAGCTGTGGACCATTGTCAATCCGAAGAACCTCGGGCACTCCAAATCAAGCCATAATGTTCTTCAGTGCGGTAATCACCGGTGTACTTGACGCCCCTGCAGGGTCTGGACTTCCGGAAACCATGAGTAGCAGTCAACTAATAATGAGAAGTCCTGGCCTTCAGTATGGAAGATGTCAACCCTGACTTTTGCCAGGGGAGCTAAGCCGTAGCCATATCTATCATGGGCTCTGGCCTCTGCTGTCTCGTCATTGCATATTGTTCGCAGTTTTCGACCACTTCTTTGATCCTCCACACTTACTAACGGGCCTT
This sequence comes from Rhipicephalus sanguineus, assembly GCF_013339695.2. Taxonomy (NCBI): domain Eukaryota; kingdom Metazoa; phylum Arthropoda; class Arachnida; order Ixodida; family Ixodidae; genus Rhipicephalus; species Rhipicephalus sanguineus. The sequence goes on along the minus strand of NC_051177.1, from coordinate 233,786,122 downwards.
CACCTTAGACCAAGCCACTCCAAGATAATCCCCGTGCATCAAACTGAAGATTTCCGCTCACAGAACTACAGGAACAACCAGCCGACTTGCTTTCAAAAAAATCAAGCCGGCAACCGAAGGTTCCCCCCGATGCTTCCAATACGCTGCCAAAATAACTGGTAGTCTTGCCTGAGTTATCCAACCTGGGTGCGGGTTCGATTCCCAGCCACGGCGGTCGTATTTAGACGCAAAATGCAAGGAACACCCGTGTGCTTAGATTTAGGTGCACGTTCAAGAACCCAGGTGTTCGAAGTTAATCCGGAGTCCCCCACTATGGCACGCTTCATAATCATTTCGTGGTTTTGGCGTATAAAACCTCAGCAATTATTCGATGGCCAACCGTAGTTGCAAACTTGATCAACGTAGAACACCACACCATCTAACGCCTGACGTCTTCCTATCATCTCCAAACCCACCGGTGCACTTTCGGCGACGGCATCCAGGACCACTCGCACGTAGTTTTCAACTCAAGCAACTGCAGCATCTGATGGCGAAAGCGGAGCTTTTGACAATGTGTCGGTAGTTGCTAGTAGCTTGCCCGTGTGATGAGGTTTATTGGTGTAATGAAGTCGCAACGAGGTCGCAATGAAAAAGGAACGTACGGTAACGCAGTGAAAGGCTGGCAGAGGCGGCAAAGCCTCTCGCGGAATCAGAATGCGGGTCGTTTTCCGTCCTCTTTCACAGGCGCGTACTCGTTCGTGCATCTGCTCCACGACAATTCCCCCTGGGTGAAGCGTAGCCATCCTGGCGACTCAGAGAGTACGTAGAATGAGGGGGTCGTAGTAGGGCTTGAGACGGTCGACGTGTACGGTCTCGCGCGTCCTCGACAGCGCAAATATGGCGATTGTGTGAGGGGCTCGACGATGTAGTTCACCGGCGATGTGGCATGAATGATACGGTAGGGACCATGGTAGCGCGCAAGAAGTTTACAGGAAAGGCCAGGGACGTGGGGGGGAGGGTACGTAGAGCCAAACAAGGGAGCCAGCAGGAAACGTAGGAGCTGGGTGATGAACGTCGTCATGTTGCGTCTTTTGTCGACCTTGAGCTTCACCTGCCAGGGAACGAGCCAACTGACGGCAGTCTTCGGCGTATCTGGCGACTTCAGAAACTGCAGTGCACTCAGAGGCATCAGGTCGGTACGGGAGTATGGTGTCCAGTGGGTGGGAAGGTTCGCTGCCCTACAAGAGAAAGAACGGGGAAAAGCCGGTAGTCGCTTGCGTCGCAGTGTTGTAAGCGAACGTGACAAAAGGTAGTACAGTGTCCCAGTTGGTGTGGTCAGAGGAGGTATACATCCTCAACATGTCGCCGAGTGTACGGTTGAACCTCTCGGTGAGACCATTTGTCTGTGGATGATCGACGCCGACAATAATCCACCGGTTTCCAGACCCACTATACGGGAGGGGGCCGTAGAGGTCGATACCCACGCGGTCAATTGGGCGAGCGGGGCACCGGAGCGGCTGCAACGTGCCAGTAAGGTGTCGCGGAGGTGTCTTGCTTTGTTGGCATGTAGGGCAAGACTGAACATATTCCTGCACAAAGCGATACATTCCTCGCCAGTAATATTGCTGACGCAGCCATTTCGCAGGTTTTTTAAGACGACGGTGTGAGCACTCTGGGGATCTGCATGAAAATTTGCGCATATGTCAGAGCGCATATGACTAGGGACAGCAAAGAGCCACTTCCGACCACCTGGCATGTAGCTGCGGCGGTACAGAATGTTGTCTCGCACGGAAAAGTGGACTGCTTGACGGCGTAGCGCTCTCGTCGAAGGGACACAGACGGATCGGTAAGGTAGTCAAGCAACAAGGCAAGGTATGGGTCTTTCATCATCATCATCATCAGCCTGTCTACGCCCACTGCAGGGCAAAGGCCTCTCCCATGTTCCGCCAATCAACCCGGTCCTGTGCTTTCTGCTGCCACGTAATACCTGCAAACTTCTTAATCTCATCTACCCACCTAATTTTCTGTCTCCCCCTCACGCGTTTGCCATCTCTTGGAATCCAGTCAGTTACCCTTAACCCTTTGCGGTCCAAAACCTTTACCCACTTTCCGGCTCTAGCGGTCCGAAACTATTTCGCCAGTTTCTGGCGCCGCGAATAAAAACACAAGCTGTGAAAGAGAAACGCACAGGATATTTATTTTTGCTCCTGCATTCTGCAGGCAACTCTTTTAGTGATATTTGGGCAACGTAAGATACCGCTCAAAGCATTCCCCTGTGTGCAGGCCAGGGTTATTACTGCAGGTTTCCACCGCCGCCGTCGTCGTCTTCGTCACTCACTTCTGTCGAATCACTGTCATCACTGTCTGATGGAGGCACGTAATTCTCTTCCTCACTAAAGTCATCCTCGCTTTCGCTAAAAGCCCGCCGTAAACGCACGCGGTGAAAACGTGGCCATGCTTCTCAGCGAACCGCGCGCGCGAGTGGCGCTCTAGGCCCCGTGCTGATCATAGTGCTGCACCCTAGTGTCAAAAAGTAAAACCTCACAAACAAAGCTCACTTATTCCTCAAGAGATGGCCCTTCATGTATACAAAAATGCGCGCGACTCGCGGTGAGAAAAGCAAATTTAAACCCGAACACCCTTGTCGGGCGGGCCCGACAGCGGACCGCTACGGCCGTGTTGCGTTGTCGGGCGCTGCCCGACAACGGACCGCAAAGGGTTAATGACCACCGGTTATCCTGCCGACGTGCTACGTGCCCGGCCCATATCCATTTCTTCTTCTTGATTTCAACTATGATGTCCTTAACCCCCGTTTGTTCCCTGACCCACTCTGCTCTCTTCCTGTCCTCTTAAGGTTACACCTATCATTTTCCTTTCCATCGCTCGCTGCGTCGTCCTCAATTTAAGTTGAACCTCTTTGTAAGTCTCCAGGTTTCTGCTCCGTAGGTAAGTACCGGTAAGATGCAGCTGTTATATACCTTCCTCTTGAGGGATAGTGGTAGATTACCATTCATGATTTGATAATGCTTGCCGAATGAGCCCCAACCCATCCTTATTCTTCTAGTTATTTCACTCTCATGGTTCGGCTCCGCGGTTACTACCTGTCCTAAGTAGACGTACTCCCTTACAACTTCCAGTGTCTCGCCACCTATCGCAAAGCGCTGTTCTCTGCCAAGATTGTTCCACATTACTTTAGTTCTATGCATATTAATTTTCAGACCTACTCTTCTACTTTCCGTATCCAGTTCAGTAATCATGAGCTGCAATTCGTCTCCCGCGTTACTCATCAATGCAATGTCGTCAGCGAATCGTAGGTTACTGAGATACTCTCCATTAACTCTTATCCCTAACTCTTCCCAATCTAGGGCCCTGAAAACCTCCTGTAAACACGCGGTGAATAACATTGGAGAGATCGTGTCTCCCTGCCGTACGCCCTTCTTATTGGGATTCTGTCGCTTTCTTTATGGAGGACTATAGTGGCTGTGGATCCGCTGTAGATTTCTTCCATTATGTTTATATAGGCTTCGTCGATGCCTTGATTCCGCAGTGCCTGCATGACTGCTGATGTCTCCACCGAATCAAATGCCTTCTCGTAATCTATGAAGGCTATGTATAAGGGTTGGTTGTATTCCGCGCATTTCTCTATCACCTGATTGATAGTATGAATATGGTCTATTGTTGAGAATCCTGTACGAAATCCTGCCTGGTCCCTTGGTTGATTGAACTCTAATGTTGTATTAATTCTGTTAGCAATTACTTTTGTAAATAGCTTGTAGACAACGGACAGTAAGCTTATGGGCCTGTAATTTTTCAGGTCCTTGACGTCCCCTTTCTTATGAATCAAGATGATGTTGGCATTCTTCCAAGATTCTGGTATCCTCCCCGTCGAGAGGCACTTCGTATACAGGGTGGCCAGTTTCTCTAACATAATCTCTCCACCGTCTTTCAACAGGTCTGATGTTACCTGATCCTCACCAGCTGCTTTGCCTCTTTGCATTCCCTTTAGGGCTTTCTTTACTTCTCCTGTCAATACTGGTGGGATGTCAGATTCCTCTGCGCTATTACTTCTTCTTACGTTATCATCCTGAATGCCTCGGCTGCTGTACAGATCCCTGTAGAACTCTTCCGTACCTCAACTATTCTATCCATATTGTTTGTGACCTTGCCTTCCTTGTCCCTTATTGCATACATCTGATTTTTGCCTATGCACAGTTTTGTCTTCATAGCTTTGAGGCTTCTTCCGTTCTTTAGAGCATGCTCAATTCTCTCCATATTATACTTTCTTATGTCGGCTACTTTACGCCTATTGATTAACTTCGAAAGCTCCGCCAGCTCTATTTTGTCTGTTGCATTTGAGGCTTTCATAGCTTGACGTTTCTTAATGAGGTTTTTCGTCTCTTGGGATAGCTTACCAGTGTCCTGTCTAACGACTGTACCCCCGACTTCCACTGCACACTCCTTGATGATACTAGTCAGATTATCATTTATTGCGTCAACGCTAAGGTCGGTTTCCTCGGTTAAAGCCGCGTACCTATTCTGAAGTGAAACTCTGAATTCCTGAACTTTCCCTCTCAGAGCTAGTTCATTAATCGGCTTCTTGCGTATCAGTTTCTGCCGTTCCTTCCTCACGTCAAGTTGAATTCTAGATCTTACCATTCTATGGTCACTGCATCGGATCTTGTTAACTACTTCCACATCCTGTACAATGCCCGGGTGGCCGCACATTATGAAGTCTATTTCATTTTTAGTTTCGCCATTAGGACTCCTCCACGTCCACTTACGAGTAGCCCGTTTTCTGTAGAAGGTATTCAAGATGCGTAAATTATTGCGTTCTGCAAACTCTACTAGTAACTCCCCTCTGGCGTTTCTAGAGCCGATGCCATATTCCCCAACTGCACGATCTCCAGCCTGCTTCTTGCCTACCTTTGCATTAAAGTCGCCCATCAGTACAGTATACTGTGTCTTTACCTTACTCATTGCTGATTCTACGTCTTCGTAGAAGCGTTCAACCATTTGATCGTCATGGCTGGATGTAGGCGCGTAGGCCTGTACCACCTTCATCTTGTACCTCTTATTAAACCTAATTACGATACATATCACCCTCTCATTAATGCTATAGTATTCCTCTATATTGCCAGCTATATCTTTATGAATAAGGAACCCCACTCCTAGTTCTCTTCTGTCAGCTAAGCCACGATAGCATAGGACGTGTCCGTTCTTCAGCACTGTATAAGCCTCCTGTGGCCTCCTAACCTCACTGAGCCCTATTACATCCCATTTAACACCCTCTAATTCCACGAATAGTACAGCTAGACTCGCCTCACTAGATAAAGTTCTAGCGTTATACGTAGCCAAATTCAGGTTCCAATGGCGGCCTGTCCGTACCCAGAGATTCTTAGCACCCTCTGCTGCGTCGCAGGTCTGACCGCCGCCTTGGTCAGTTGCTTCGCAGCCGCTGGGGACTGAGGGCCGAGGGTTAATTGGTGTATTCATGTGGGAGGTAGTGGCCAAGTACTACACCAGGGTGGCCAATCCTGCTCTGGTGAGGGAGTGCATTGCTGGCTGCGGTCGCCAGTGAGGCTGCACCCCAGGCCTTTTTTTCACAATTCCATCATCACGCGGATTTTTTTTTTTTTAATCCGGTTGGGAATTGTCCGGCACCGGGATTCGAACCACGGACCTCTTGCATGCGAAGCTGATGCTCTACCACTACGCCATCGCTGCAACATGGATTACGTCATCCATTAGCAAATCACTCTAGTTATAGTGTCACAGTGCGGGTTGTTGTACGAGCCGTATAGAGGCTTCAACGCTGACGCTTTATATCTATCTACACACAGAAGGCTCTCTTCTTCATATACAATACACAGTTTTCACGTTATGTATTCGCTGTTCACGCAATAGCTGCCAGGTGTACACAGGTGATTCTGGGCGGCCTCCGGTTATGGAGATGAGCTAAACCGCAGAATCGTCAGCCTGTTTTTATGAAGGAGTGGGGTGGGCAGGCTATAGGAGCGACGAAGGTAACCTTGCGTGTAACGATACTCGAAGCAAAAAGCAAAGAGAGATATCATAACAGAAAGCTGACGCTGCTGCCGTCATCGCCGAAGCGGACTGCGCGAACAAGAGCCACAAAATCGCAAAAAACAAACGAAAACATCTCAGACAGAGGAAAAAATAGTAAGCGAAAATAAGGGGGCACGCCCGGGCTAGCACGACATCCACGACACTCGCGACGGTTATTAGTATTATTATCAACTTATTACTACTATCACCAGGCGGCGCCGTAGGCGTAGAGCGGCAGCGGTGACCGCACGCGGTACACTCGGCTGGCCCCCGCCACATGCAGCAGCGGCCTGCACTGCTTCAGCGAAGTGGGGTCCCGTTTCAGTCTCCTCTCTCTCTCTCTCTCTCTCTGCGACAGATTATGCGCTGACTTTCCACGTATATAACTTACTCTCTTTGGAGATCATTACACTCTCGTCGGAGAGCCGTGTGACCCACAAGAGAGTTAACGTGACTATTTAAAGAGAGTCATATACGTGGCAAGTCAGGACTGTCCGAAAGGAGTCACACGTGCTTTTTTTTGTTGTTGTTTCTTAGAGTGTGTAAACCGAGACGCAACTCTCATTGAGCTAGTTGACACTCTTTTTTCCCAACCTGGCACGCTTGGCGCGGTCAGGATAAGGTCAGAGCTTGAGTAAGCGTTGCACGCCGCCTCAAGAAGAGCCGGCTCTAGGCTATAGCTTCGACGTAAGTGCGACAGCTGGGCGACAGTCCCCTCCGCGCACGCATGCACGCACCCCGCCGCGAGACGACGATGCCACCGTAATTTGCGTCCCAGGCGCGCCCCGGGCACAAGTGGGAAGGGGGACGGAAATGGGTCTTTACGCTGCTCCAAAGGCATGTCAGTGGTGTCGAGTGGTGACAAGGTGTTAAAGAGGGGTGACAGAGAAGCCACATCTGGTGTTATTGGCGAGCGGGAGAGTGCATCAGCACCCGAATGCTTGCGACTGGAACGATAGACGACACGAATACGTATTCCTGCAATCGCACTGGCCAACGGCCCAGACGTCCCGACGGGTCGTTCAAGGTGGAAAGCCAACATAGAGCGTGGTGGTCTGTAAGCACGTCGAAAGGACGGCCGTAAAGGTACGGCAAAACTTCGTCAATGCCCAGATTATCGCCAAGCACTGCTTCTCTGTCGCGGAGTAGTTTAATTCAGCCTTCTTGAGAGCACAACTTGCATAAGCGACAACGTATTGACCCTTGGTGCCTTTCCGTTGTGCCAAAACTGCACCAAGACCGATGCCACTTGCATCGGTGTAAATTTCTGTGGGAGCAGTGCGGTCGTAGTGATGAAGGATAGGTGGTGAGGTGAACAGGCGGCGCAACTGGCGAAATGCGTCATCACATGCAGGTGACCATGGAGATATACCTTTGCTGGTAAGCAGACTCGTCAAAGGTGCGACGATGGACGCGAAGTTGCGCCCGAAGCGGCGAAAATAGGAGCAGAGGCCGACAAAACTTCTGAGGGCTTTCATCGATGTGGCCTTTGGGAATTCGACGACCACTCGAAGCTTATCGGGATCCGGAAGAACGCCGTCTTTTGAGATGACATGTCCCAAGATGGTTAGCTTCCGTGCTGCGAAGTGACACTTCTTGGAGTTAAGTTGTAGGCCCGCAGAAGTTAGGCACGTGAGAATTTCATGCAGACGAGCAAGGTGTGTCGGGAAATCTGCTGAAAAGACTACCATGTCGTCCAGGTAACACAAGCAAGTCTTCCACTTGTGGCCTCGAAGTATGGTATCAATCATGCGCTCAAATGTTGCAGGCGCGTTGCAGAGCCCAAATGGAATGACGTTGAGCTCATATAGGCCATCGGGCGTTACAAAGGCTGTTTTAGGGCGATTACACTCAGCCATTTGCAGCTGCCAATACCCGGAACGCAGATCCAAGGATGTAAAGTACTCGGCGCCTTGTAAACAGTCAAGAGCATCGTCCATTCGCGGTAGCGGGTAGATGTCTTTTTTCGTAATCTTGTTTAAGCGGCGACAGTCAACGCAAAATAAATCGAATGGTGCCATCTTCTTTCTTGACCAATGCCACAGGTGATGACCAAGGATTTTGAGAAGGCTGTATGACTCCACGTTGAAACATGTCATCCACTTGCTCCGTAATGACGCGGCGCTCTTCGGCAGAAACGCGGTAAGGCTGCTGTCGCAGGGGTGAGTGGGAGCCGGTGTCGATAGTATGACCGATAGTCGTGGTGCGGCCTAACGAAGGTTGTTAAAAGTCGAAAGAACAGATAAACTTGTCAAGGAGAGCAACAAGTTGGCGGCGATGAGAGGGGGAGAGGTTTGCGTCAATGGCGTTGTCGAACGCTGACGAACTTGATGGCTGAAATGCAGGAGTGATTGTGGCAATGTGACAACATGTGGTGTCATAGGGAAGCTGAAGATCATCGATGTGGTCGACAGGTCGTACAGATTCTAAACTTTCACCACGGAGTAAGGCAATGGGGTACTTGCAGTGGTTTGTAGTCAGCATTATGGTTGACCCAGACGCAATTGTGAGAACGGCAAATGGGAGAACGATGCCCTTGCGTTCAGTAAACAATGGAGATGGCGTAAACACTACCGTGGCGTCAGGTTGAGCAGTACACGAATGGGTAATAGGGGCTTCCGGAAGCAAGGTGGTGTCGGTATCAACGATGAGTTTGCAGGGAAGGAGAGAACGGTCGGGAGATGAAAATTCACATGTTGGATCAAGGGACACTTCGACATGTCAAGAATCGATGATAGCTTCATGACGTGAAAGGAAATCCCAACCCAGAATGAGGTCATGAGAGCAAGATGGCAGGACAAAAATTCGACGATGTGCATAATGCCTTCGATGACGACGCGCGCCGTACACACAGCTGAGGGATGAATGCATTGCGCGCTAGCCTTGGACAGCACGATGCCAGAGAGAGATGTTGTCCCTTTCTTGAGTCTCCGACAAAAGTTCGCGTTCATCACAGAAACGGCGGCCCCGGTATCTACAAGCGCTAGTGCGGTGGCTCCCTCAACTTCGACATCAATAACGTTTTGCGGCGAAAATGGAGCCCTTGAGAATTGCGCACGAGTTGCAGTTCTTGCCTCCGGAACTGCACTGATAAGTTTCCCTCACCATAAGGTGGTCGACGACGCAAAGGTGATGGCGACCGGCGACGGGGAGAAGGGAAGCGAGCACTTTCTGAGCGACGATCCGAGTCGGAGTGCCTCTGTTCAGATGCAGATGTGGTGGCATGTTGCGGCGCGTAGGTAGGAGTTCCGAAGGAATCGCACGCAGGTGTGGGACGGCGGCGGCAGACGCGTGCAATATGGCCAGCGATACCACACGCGAAGCAGATAGGGCGGTTGTCATGAGTGCGCCACGCATCTGATGGACGGAATTGTGGTGAGGACCTGTAAACTGGAGGCGAGGCGGGATGGGGTGGTGCCGATAAGGAGCTTAGATGCGGTGGGGGCCACGCGACCACAGGTGCGTAGCTGAGAGGTGGAGATGGAGCAGGCGGTGCGTAGCGGGCACTTGAGAGGTGGGACTGCATGGGAGGGCGCCACAAATTGCGGTGCGTAGGCCTGCTGCAGTGTCGGAGGCAGGCTGGCGGTGGGCGCGTCGCTATGAGGCAGTATGGAGAGTTGTCGGGTCACTTCCTCTCTGATAAAGTCCTTGATCAGGTTGTTAAATGTTCCCTGGCAACCGTTGCCGTTTGCGACTGCGACGGCCGGGATCGAATCTGGTGGTGAGAGACTCTGCCGAGCGATGGAACGCCGACGGCACAATTCGTCAAAGCGCTGGCACGGGCTTACGAGCACTGCCACAGTGGTCGGGCTTTTCGCCAGCAACATCTGGATGCGCCATCTTCGATACCCTTGAGGATGTGTCTGATCTTCTCGTCTTCCGGCATGGATCGCCTGCATAGGTCTAGCACATCCTCAATGTAACTGGGAAATGTCTCGCCAGGCTGCTGTGCTCGGTGGCGCAGACGCTGGTCAGCGCGGAGCTTGCTGTCCCCTAGTCCGTCGAATGCTTCGTTTACGAGGATCTTGAAGGCTGACCATTTGGCGATGGCGCATTCGGGGTTGGTAAACCAAAGTTTAGCGACGTCAGCCAAGTAAAAGATAACGTAGCCGAGCTTAGAGTCGTCGTTCCACTTGTTGCTGGCGCTTACGCGTTCGTAGAAGGAGAGCCAGTCTTCGACGTCGTGCTCACCACTTCCGCTGAAGATGGGCGGGTCACGTTGATGGGTAGCGCCGGGGCAGGGGGACGGGACAGCAGGTGGTGCTGGCTGGGCAGTGACTGCGTCAGTCATGTTGTCTGGTGGTCTCTCGGCCAACTTGCGAGAGCGGAGCTCCAGGTCTGTTTGGGGATCTCAGCAACCTCCACCAAATGTGATGATGTTTATTGGTGTAATGAAGTCGCAACGAAAAAGGACCGTACGGTAACGCAGTGCAAGGCTGGCAGAGGCGGTACAGGCTCTCGCGCAATCTGAACGCGGGTCGTTTTTCGTCCTCTTTCACAGGCGCATATTCGTTCGGGCATCTGCTCCACTACATCCGGAACATACAGTGCCTTAAACTGGAAGAGCATCAGCTTAAATCGCTGGCGCTTTATCGGGGGTGGCACACATCCAGTTCCATGTCGCCAAGAAGAGTTGGCAGCGGTTGATGGTCTGTTTTGACGACGAATTGGAGGCCACAAACGAGTTCGTCGAACCGCTGCACGGCCCACGTGACGGCTAAGGCCTCTTTTTCTATTTGGCAGTACCTACACTCAGTCTTCGCAAGCAAGCGTGAATCAAAGGCTACAGCCCGTCTTTCGCCCTCTGGCTGGTCTTGCATCCAGGGAGACCACTGTTGGAGACAACTGAGATGGGCGATAGCAGGCCATGCAAGTTTCCGAAGAAAGTATCGCCTTCACTCTTGCGAAAGCCGCTTGCTGGGGTGGCCGCTACACCCAGGTCTTCTGCTTGCACAGAAGTTGTCCAATCGGAGCTAGTGTATCTGGAAGATGTGACAGAAATCTGGTGACATGATTCATCATCTCCAAGAGCCTTCGGACTCCTCCAACGTCCACGGACGGTTCCATCTTCTGAACGGCTTCAACCTTAACTGGGCCTGGCGAGATACTATCTGAAGCAACCACGACAGCCAGGAACTTGACACTCAACACACCAAAATTCCACTTTTCCTTAGTTAGAGTCAGCCCTGCCCGCCGTAACCGGTCCAACACCTTGGAAAGCCTTTTGTCGCACTCCTCTCGATTGCGCCCGAACACCAGGACGTCATGGTCTTGCTGATCACCCCTCCAGTATGCGAGACACCCGGCGCTGAGAATACTGCGGTGCAGACGTAGTGCTGTAAGGTGGGCAGCAAAAACATTTTAGGTTCCTGGCGGTCCTCTGCCAGCTTGACCTAGTGAAAACTAGACATCGTGCTCAACTTGGAAAGGACTTTCGTCACTCCGAGAATTCCCAGTTCTACAGTCGGTAAGACATGTCGCTTCAGGAAGACGTACTTATTCAGTTTCGTCAAGTCCACGCGCAAGCGGTAGCTGCCAGAGTTCTTTTGCACCACCACAGACTGGCACACCATGACGTCGACTTTGTGATGCGACTAATTATGCCCTGCGCTTCCATCTTGCCAAGCTTACATTTTTTGACAGGACACAACGGGATGAGTATCCTCCTCGGTGTGCTTAAAAGGCCAGTAAACAACCACGAGGTCCAAAAATTGTAATGAAGAGAAATATGTGCACTTATGCTATGTGAACATGCTGCCGCAAGAAGTTTGCGAGTATATGCTATAATAAAGAAGTTACAGGGGTTAGAACATAGATTTCAGCTGGTTTAAAATTTTCGCGTGGCCTCGCCACCCTTCTCCGCCATAGGGAAGGGAAGGCGTAGCCCGTCGTCGTGACTCCGCCCTCTTCGGCAACGTGACAGGACATCAGCAACTGACATCATCGGCGAGCTTCACTTCCGCTTGCTGGGGCTCCTGGTTGTTTATTGTTTACATTGTCGCACGTGCTCCGTAACTTGACGGGCAGTTTTCGGCTCTTCAGTATTTTTAAACCTCTGTGACAGTTCACAATGCAGCAGGAATGCGAGACGACAAAGGGGCGCGAGAGAAAAGCGTGGAGAACCCCGCTTGCCGCGCGTGCAATGGGAAAACCAAGCAAGCGTGACCCTTCCGAGGTACCGGAGATTCCCCCTCTCTCCGCTCGATTTGCAGCCGACAACTGAACCCACGTGCTACATCCATGTGTTGCGCATGTCGAAGGCGAAGTGCGTGCAGGTGCTATGCAATATACGCGTGGCAACCCGACAACTGCGTGGCCGAAACCGCATCACCGCAGGGCAAAGAAACAAGGCGGTTTCGTAGCGGTGCGCGGGAACAGGAACTGATGATTAACTTATTGAGGCCTGCTTTAAGCCCATCGACGAGCTCAGTGGTATGTGAAGTTGCCCATGGTGCGTCACTGCGCGTACAAGGGGGATCGGTAAGTCGAAGGAAAGAGGCGCGAGGATTGTATTTCGAAATCGAAGGTCTGCACGGCGCTCAGCGCTGTAATAGTCGAAAATGTGATCGCCGCGGTCTACCGTACGAATTGGCGAGGTTGTTTGGGAGGTGTAAAAAAACAAGTCGGAGCCTGTTTACTGGCCCTTTAAAGAAAATGGGACGGCACCTGGTTTGCCGATCATGCACGGTTTGTCCAGCACGCCGAGTCCTTTGAGCCGGTCTGAAGCGATGCCTTCAGTCTTGGACGACTCACCCCTAGCGATATCGTCTACAAATTTGACCACTTGCAGCACTTGAATGGCTGGAAAGCCTACCAGAGGCACTGTTTGCAAATGCACCACATACACTTTCTGCTGATTACCTCTCTTCATCAAGAAGCTTCGCAGCGAACACCACCTTGAGACTTCCAACATAGCTCCAGAAATGTCAACTACATCAACGTTACCGCTCCTCACGACCCTGGTGTTTTCTCTGGTACCAATAGGCCAGAGGCTGACAAGTGGCTCAGCCTTTACGAGTGCGTCAACATAGGTATTGGTGTATTCATGTGGGAGTATGGGTGTATTCATGTGGTTGTATTCATCAATGAGGTGATAGAGAAATGCGCGGAATACAACCAACCCCTATACATAGCCTTCATAGATTACGAGAAGGCATTTGATTCGGTGGAGACATCAGCAGTCATGCAGGCACTGCGGAATCAGGGCATCGACGAAGCCTATATAAACATAATGGAAGAAATCTACAGCGCATCCACAGCCACTATAGTCCTTCATAAAGAAAGCGACAGAATCCCAATAAAGAAGGGCGTACGACAGGGAGACACGATCTCTCCAATGCTATTCACCGCGTGTTTACAGGACGTTTTCAGGGCCCTAGATTGGGAAGAATTAGGGATAAGAGTTAATGGAGAGTATCTCAGTAACCTGCGATTCGCTGATGACATTGCATTGATGAGTAACGCGGGAGACGAATTACAGCTCATGATTACTGAACTGGATACGGAAAGTAGAAGAGTAGGTCTGAGAATTAATGTGCATAAAACTAAAGTAATGTGGAACAATCTTGGCAGAGAACAGCGCTTTGCGATAGGTGGCGAGACACTGGAAGCTGTAAAGGAGTACGTCTACTTAGGACAGGTAGTAACCGCGGAGCCGAATCATGAGAGTGAAATAACTAGAAGAATAAGGATGGGATGGGGCTCATTCGGCAAGCATTATCAAATCATGAATGGTAGTCTACCACTATCTCTCAAGAGGAAGGTATATAACGCTGCATCTTACCGGTACTTACCTACGGAGCAGAAACCTGGAGACTTACAAAGAGGGTTCAACTTAAATTGAGGACGACGCAGCGAGCGATGGAAAGGAAAATGATAGGTGTAACCTTAAGAGACAGGAAGAGAGCAGAGTGGGTCAGGGAACAAACAGGGGTTAAGGATATCATAGTTGAAATTAAGAAGAAGAAATGGATATGGGCCGGGCACGTAGCACGTCGGCAGGATAACCGGTGGTCATTAAGGGTAACTGACTTGATTCCAAGAGAGGGCAAACGCGTGAGGGGAAGACAGAAAATTAGGTGGGTAGATGAGATTAAGAAGTTTGTAGGTATAACGTGGCAACAGAAAGCACAGGTCCGGGTTGATTGGCGGAACATGGGAGAGGCCTTTGCCCTGCAGTAGGGCGTAGACAGGCTGATGATGATAATGATGATGATGAACACAGGTAACCAATGGGACCCCACTCCCATGCTTGCAAATGTGCTATTTTACCTCGACCGCACACCTCGTGTCTGGTATGATACACATGATAGTGAGCTCACCAGTTGGGACACATTTAAAGAGCAGATTCGAGAGTTGTTCGGAAACCCTGACGGTCACCAGCTCACTGCGAAAAAGGCGTTATTAAGTCGTGCGCTGACGTCAACAGAGCCTTACGTCATGTACATTCAAGACGTCTTGGCTCTCTGCCATGCAGCTGACTCACACATGACGGAAAAGGATAAGGTTGCTTACACCCTGAAGGGTATCGCTGATGATGCCTTCAACCAGCTCGCTTTCAATAACGTATCCGCTATTGATGCAGTCATCAAGGAATGCCGGCACCTGCAACTCACTAAAAGCAAACGTATCACTCAACAGTTTGCTCGCTTGTCTAACACCGCACCGATGTCATCTTGTCCTGACATTCCCCGTTCCACAAGCAATGACATCAACGTTACCCAAATTGTACGGCGAGAAATTGATGCCGCTTATCCGGCTACCTGCGAGCCCAGCACCTGCTCTCCACCTGCAGTCCCGGTTTCGATGATTCAGGCAGTTGTCCACCAGGAGATCGCCCACATGGGATTGCACTCTGTCTGCTCGGTGAATCATGTGGACTCTCGGCCGTATTCTCCGATTGCGCCCCTCTCATCGCCGCAACTGAAACCATGTTTCCGCAACTCTGAATGGCACACTACTGACAACAGGCCCATTGTTTCATTTGCCACTGGATTGGGCACACATCTCGGCATTGTCGCAATCGCTGGAACTCTCCTGCACAGGACATGTACATTGGCTAACACCGTGCCATGGCTCTTACCGTCCCTCTATAGCACGTACAGATCACGCCGCCACTGAAGCTGTTGCTTCTAGCCACCCGTACTCACGCTCACCTTCGCCCCTACACAGGCACTCTCGCTCACCTAGCCCCATTGTTCCAATTAACCAAGCTTCAACGCACGCTCCCAACTGGAAAACTAGATGGTGCAGTGCCCAGAGTTGCCACTGCATTGCTCCCTACGTTCCCAAATCGTCTTCCGAACCTTCTGACCAATATGAACCTCATTGAAGGACACATCGACGACGTTCTTGTTCGTGCTCTCATCTACATGGGGGCCCATTTATCTGTGATGGGCGCTGGTCTTCGAAAACGACTGAAAAAAGTATCAAGGCTGAAAAAAATATATGTGGTGTTCAAAAAGACCACTATAGATATATAGTAACATAGATAAGTTGTTAGTGATACGTATTAGTGTGGCTAGAAACGCCCCCCTACATAAACGCCCTTTACACCACAGCGGGCACCTCGCTTCTCTGCAGAACAATGAATAATGGCATAGTGGGTACTTCCTACTTCGCAAAATTATGATTTATGGGTACATTGCACTGTACTTGTAGTAGTTGCCTCCAGGGACGTTACAACGGGCTCAAGAAAGGCCACTCCTCCATCCTTCGGTGTACTTTGCTGCGTACTCCACGCAGGCCTGGTGTTTCTTTTATGCTCAGCCACACACGCGCTGCTCAGTGCGATGTTGGCGCATGATAAGACAGCTAAAGGGCAGCGTGAAAGTTGTGAAAGCCGACCAGTACATGAAATCTGTTTCCTGATTTTGATGTGGTGGCCGGAACAATTTGTCGGATTGTTGTAATTGATTACTTCACCTTCTTCATAGTATTTTTTGCCATTGTTTCCTTGGGTTTTACATCCTAAGCTTTTTCTTATGTGCAGAAGTAAAGATTCCTACCAGTGAGTCCTGATCCCACTAATATAAGGCTCTCATGTTTCTACTTGGTGATCGAGTTCTCCGCAGTGTCGTTTTCTGTTCTGCTGAGTATGGCTGGCTAGAATTAATAGAGTGCAACAGGGCCCAAATCATGTAATTAAGAAACTGGTGGTACTGTCTGCCCTGACAGTTTGGCTATTAATACTAGAAGACTCCAGTGCCTCCCCCAGATAAAATAGGGGTGTTTTACTGACATGAGCCAATGGGAATGGGCAGCACAGAAGAAGGGCTATCTGCAAGTGAGCGAGCAAGTACGCCCCATTGCCTTCTCTCTTTGTGTGCCCTGTGCCTAAAGTACAGCATAAACAACAAAAATAATAAATGAGACAGGAAAGAAGGAGCGACATGTCACTAAGGTAATGAGAATACATAGAAGGAGAGAACACACTCTCGTTACAGAAATGCAATTGCTTTGCCCCTCATGGCTGAAAGAAGCAGGCCACCTACTTGTATGGCCAAGTGAAACCATTGCTCGGCTTCTTCCACCTTTTTGTCGTCCATGGAGAGCATGCCCAAGTTGAAGTAGACACGCTCATTGGCCCTGCCTTTGTTAAGCAGCAACTCCAACCTGTGACACAAGAAACCAGCTCACTTAGTGCCAGTGCTGAAGAGACTTCATGGAGGGAACGCTCATATAATTTATGCTATGTTGATTTCATAATCTACCTTGAATAATAAGCAACACTATGTGTTTTCTAGTTAATTTCAATAAGTGTTGCTTGTTCATTATTTCCACAGTGCGAGATACCCACATGTGAATGTTAAAATATATTGAACTGAATAGCGTCCTACAGGATTTCATCACTTCACTGCACTTTATTACATTAGGGGCCCCATGATTGAATACAAGGGGTGGGAATACATGACTACATATGAGAATGCGTTTATTTGACAATACATGATTGCAGCATGCCTGCACGTGCCACACAAATCTGAAAAGGAAGAAGACTCCACCTAGGTGCCCGCAAGGCTCAGCAAGTTTGGTCTTATCGCTAATGGTCCCAAGAGCTGGATTTCCTCGGCTATCGTGTCAACGCAAATGGCAATTCACCCACTTTCAACACGTGTCACAGCCGTCCGCGAGTTTCATCATCCATGCAAGACCAGACAACTGCGTGAATGTCTTGGCCACGCCACCGCTTCATTCCTCACTGCACTAATATAATGCAGCATCTTCACAACCCTCTTTGGCCCTCAAACACTGCGTCCTCCCGTGCCCTAGAATGACATCGCTGGCCACACATTTGGAAGCATTAACCTTTTGCGGTCCGTTGTCGGGCCCCTCCCGAAAATGTAACGTGGCCACAACGGTCCACTGTCGGGCACCACACGCTGCTCAAATATCACCGAAAGACCTCACGCACAATATCCACTGGAAGAAGAAATATCTGATGAGTTTTTCTTGCACAGCTGTTGTTCTTCTTTCACGGTGGTCCAAGCTGGTGAAGTATCTTCGAACCAGAATAAAGTTGGTGAAGGTTTAGGATCCCAAAGGGTTGAAGAAGCTGACACAGCTGTCGGCATATCTGACACAGCTGTGGGCACATTCTCGCAGCGGTTCGTTGCTGGTGCTTCACAGCTAATTGACTTCTTTTCTAAAAAGCTTGCGTCCCACCAAGCGCCGTTACAGCACCTTCGGCCAGCCAGCTGCTCACCATCTATTCGGCTGTGAAGCACTTTTGACATTGCGTCAAGGGACACTATTTCACGTCCTCACTGACCAGAAATCCTCGATGTCCACCCTAGCTTCCTCCAGCAACTCCTACCCTCCCGCGAACTTATACAGCTCACCTACATCTCTGAATACACCAGCGACATTCACCACGTCTGCGTAAAATCCAACACTGTCGCAGACGCACTTTTCTGCGCTGCTATTCATTCAATGGACAACGGCCGTCTAATCATCAGCTTCATGGCCATGGCTGCTGCCCACAGTAATGATGAAGAGCTCGAGCTGCTTCGCAAGCATGGCGCATCTCTCGTGTTTGCAGATGTTTTGCTTCTCAAATGCGACCCGCCCCTCGTTTGTGATACGTTGACACGACGTCCTCGTCCCTACGTGGCTTGCCCATTCCATTGCACCGCCTTTTACGCGCTCCATTCTTTGGCTCTCCACCGCGTCAGAGGCCTGACACTACCAATGAGGTGATAGAGAAATGCACGGAGTATGACCAACCCCTATGTATAGCTGTCATAGATTACGAGAAAGTATTTATTTAGGTCAAAATCTCAGCAGTCACGCAGGCAGCACAAAATCGTGGCATCGATGAACCATCTATAAAAATACTGGAAGAAACCTACAGCGGCTCCACAGCCACCATAGCCCTCCAAAAAGGAAACAACGGAATTGTACTAAAGAAGGGTGTAAGGAAGGAAGACACAATCTCCCCAATGCCGTTCACCACGGGCTTACACGAGGTCTTCAGGGCTCTAGATTGGGAACAGTTAGGGATACGAGGTAATGGAGAATGCTTTAGTAACCTCCAATTTGCTGATGACATCGCATTGATGAGTAACTCAGGGTTTGAATTGCAAGTCATGATTAGTGAACTGGGCAAGGAAAGCAGAACAGTATGTCTAAAAATTAATATGCAGAAAAGTAAAGAAAAGTAATGTAATGTTCAACAGTCATGGAAAAAAAAAGCAGCGCTTTGCAGCAGGTAGCGAGGTTAAGAAGTGTTGTTGTTCGGGTGAGTTGTTCATCCGTGGACTTAGCTTGTATTAGCGCGGAGCATACGAGGAGTACACACACGACACACAAAAAAGAGACAGCTAGACGACAGTTGGAAGTTTAGCGCCTACCTGTCTCTTTTTCGTGTGTAGTGTCTACTTCTCGTATGTTCCGCGCTAATACAAGCTAAGTTCGAGGTAGCGACGCACTGGAAGTGATAAAGGAATACGTCTATTTAGGACAGGTAGTGATCGCGGAGCTGAACCATGAGACTGAAGTAACTAGATGAATAAGAATGAGGTGGAGAGCATTTGGCTGGCGTTCTGAAAATCAGGAACGGTAGTTTACCACAATCCCTCAAGAGAAAAGTATATAAGAGCCGCATCTTGCCGGTACTTGCCCACGGAGCAGAAACCTGAAGGCTTACGAAGAGGGTTCAGCTTAAATTGAGTACGATGCAGTGAGCAATGGAAAGGAAAATGATAGGTGTAACCTAAGGGGACAAGAAGAGAGAAGAGTGGGTCAGGGAACAAACTAGTGTTAAGGACTTCACAGTCCAAATCACGAAGAAATGGACCTGGGCAGGGCATGCAGCACGTAGGCAACATAATCGCTGGTCATATCTTTGCAGTGAGTCATTCATCAGCATTGCTGAGCTGATGCGTTTGGCAACACTCTGCGTTGCTCCTGGTGAATTCTTCGACGACTCGCCGACCATAACAATGAAGTTTCGCTATACAGCACTATGTGTACTGTCATTCCTCCCAAAAATGACAGACGTCCAGTTGCGTATACGTCAACCCTGACCTACAGAACTGGATGCACGTTTCTGTGTGCCCTGATGCTGTGTGTCCTCCCTTACAGCCCCCACATAATGGTCTGTTCAAGATACCCAAGCGTGCACTCTCATCGACGGACAGGAAGACACGGTCTGTGTCAACAGTCTGAAGCTGGTCTACGTGGACTCTGATGCTGTAACCATTTCTGCTGTCACAATCCGTTCCGACAAGTAGCAGTCGTACTTGACGCATCCGCTTCGCACCATCCGCTCTTGTCCATTCATCCCACTCTGATGGCTTCCGCATTAGAAGGGGGGCCCTGTAGCGTGCTTCTATGCGCCACAGAGATCCCACAAGAAGGAAGATGATAATACACTTAAAGCAAGATGGTTGACTGACCGCCTGAATGAGCCTTCTCTGAAAAATACAATTTGTCGACTCCAGGCACCAATTTCTGTCTGTTTCCACTTTATGCCAAGGCAATGAAATGAGGCAGCTGACAGAAACTTCTGCAGCAACAGCATTACTATATAGGACAACTTAAAGCATGCCACATAATGTAATTTATGCGTTTTAAAGGGACACTGAAACAGTTCCAACGATTGTGCACAAACGCATTTGTAAAGCAAGTGAGTAGAGCGTGTCGTATTTACATGATGTAATTACGCAAACGCAAGTAAGCACAAAAATAAACACAGAGATACCATACGAAATTGTATTAAGGCGAAAGCTTTCAATGCCTCATCAAATGCGAAAATTGACCAGCGTGTTCCCGTTGGCAGCGTCAATAGGAGTGACGCAAAAAACCGTTATCACGTGATGACGTCACTATATGACGTCATTTAATGTCACAGACCACCAAAGCTTCTGATGTCATCATGACGTCACATAATGTGACGTCACATGGAGACGTCGTCACATGACATTGTTGCTTGCTCGAAGGTGGGCCGATCCTGGAGGCATTGCAAAACCACGTTAGTTGCAGAAAACTTTCGGAAGGGGGTACGGGAGGTTCAATACATCGAATTAGAAGAAAAAGAAGATGGCTTTAGCCTTTGAGTCAACTGAGGCGGATGCATATGGGACCCTGTGAGTTTTTTTTATCAGAAACATTCTGAGGCACATAGGGAAGCAGAATGATTTTACTAGGAACATGGCTGCTGGCATGCCAATGCACGTGCTAGCTGAGCAAATTGAACCGATCAGCCAAGACCACTGCTTCTCCAAGCCATACAACTGTCAGATGCGCTGGCTGTAGTCAAGTTCACTGACGACATTAGGCACCGTTGCAGGAAGCACTAGACAGCATCGACACAAATTTTCTAGGCTTGTGCGAATATTGAGTACTTCGAATATTCGAAACGAATATACAGTATTCGAATTCGCTTCGACACGAATTTAAGTCCTAGGAAATTCGAAGTATTCGAAATGAACGAATAGACATGTATAAACCGCCTAAACCCCTGTAAAGGTAATTTCACTGCAGTGGAGAGTTGCTATACCGTGAATACACCTATCCAGTGGAAAACCGCACTACCGCGAAGCCACACTTCAAGGTTAAATGAACATACAGTAAAACCTCGTTAATTCAGTCAATAGGGCTGTTAAAAATTCTTCTAATTAAGCGGGTTTCGAATCAACCAAAACACACAAAAAGCGGGATGCAAGAACTTTGAATTACTAAAGTGGTTGCTGACTGGCATGACTGGCATTTCTGTGGATGGCTTTATGAAACTGCTTGGTTTCTACCTTGGTCGACTTTTGCAACTTGGGACAATCACGTTTATCTGCAACGAAAGGGAGTTTGCATTGGCTCTTGTTTGGCACCCATTTTGAGTGAATTATTTTTCGCCAGCCTTAACAGCACGGTCCAAGGAACGCATAACAGAGTTAAAGGTTGCAAAAGTATTTCGTTACGTTAATGATTTTCTTGTTTTCTTTGAAGCTGGTAGCTCTGCCATGGGTACGTTAATGAATAATATTTTAGACGTTTTTCGTGAGTGCATGTCTCCTCTTGTTTTAACCCATCAATTTCCCGATGGTGGAACGATCCGCTTCCTAGATTTGAGCATTACCATTGATTGTGACCATTTTGTGGGCGTATGCTCCACGGGTTTACTGTAAGCCTTTGGTGCCGTTTGAGTCGGCCCACTCTAAAGTTGTGAAAAGGGCAATAGTGAAGGCCTGCTTCGCGCACGCTTTGCGGCAGTGATGCTACCACAAGATCCAGGCCAGTTTAATATGCAGGTTGAACGCCTCACCAATGCTGGATTCCCGTCTAACGTAATGACTGCGGTGGCTGAGTGTCTGCTCAAGGAACAAAAAATGAGCCCAGGGATGCTCGCTCAAACTCGAGAAAGTAAACCAGAAAAGGAAGTGGGTAGGCATTCCTTACATCCACGGCGTAGCCCAAAACCTGAAGAGGATAGCCGGCAGGTGCGAGGTCGATGTAGTTTTTCTGCCCCAGAGAAGCTGGCTAGCTTGTGTAGGGCCGTCAACCCGGGAGCTAGAGAGACCCGCGCCTGCACGACTAAGCATCGGAACAAGTTTGTTCCATGAGTGCAAGGCGTGCTGTATTCCCTACCACTGTCCTGTGGTAAACGATACATAGGCCAAACTGGCCGGTGTCTGAATGAGCGTCTCAAGGAACACGCTTACAGCGTTTCCTCGGCGGTGTCTGGCCACCTGGGCATTCACTGCCGAGATTGTGGCTGCGTTCCCGAGTTTCATCTATGTGCGGTTGTGAAGCGTCATCGGGACCAGCTTACACGTGAAATACTGGAGGCCTTGGAAATAGTTAGGATGGGTGACGCATGCGTGAGCAGACCTTCAGTTGCCTTGTCACAAAAGGAGGTTGTTTTTCTATCAGAATGACTGCACGCGCAATGAGCTTGCTTTTTGGTGATGGTTCTCTTAGTTTTTATGTTCGACTTGTCATGTTTTTGTTTCTTTTCGTTTTCACCTGCACAGGTATATAATCCGTGGTTTGACGAATAAACGTTTGTTGTAAGTCAGCGCTGTTGTATCTGTCCTTCTCTACCTGGTGTTTCGTCTTTCGCGCCGTTTCCCTCCAATTTGAATTACTGAAAGTAATCAGAGGTGGTCGTTTGCTGTGCCTGCTAGTTTGCGGCCCCAAGCGTTAGGTTTTCCAGCAATACCCGGTCCCAATTTTGCCGCTAAATCGGGAAAACGGCGGGCCTCGCTGCTGCCAGCGCAACAAAAGAAAAGGGAAAAAATTGGCCGCGTATCTGCGTGCTTCGCTGCAAATGTCGTCTAAAGACGATTGAAGAGACGCTGCGTGAGATATGGACACCATCTGGCAATACGTCGGAAACATGAGTGTTGTGTTGCGGGCTGGTAGTCCCGGCGCAGTAGCAGGCGAAGACCGCGGTGACCAACGCGACCGGCGGGGACGCCAGCCAGCCCGAACACGCGGTTTGGCGCGAAGCGCTGAAGCAGTGTCACGTGGTCGTGACGTCGACGAAGACAACAGTCAGCACGTCCGAGATGAAACTGTTTATTGGCCGAACTTGTGGCCGGAATGAGAACTAGCAATACAGCATACACGCTGTACAATGATAGCGGCGAACAGGGCGTCGTCCGTCGATCAACTGACAAGCGGTCAAGCGCGTCGGCTTTTATACAGGCGCTATGGAACTTTCCAGCAATATCGCTGGGTGGCGGTGTTATCTCTCGACAAAGCTGGAACATTCGCGTGCGGCGCGCAATCTTAACAAAACGATCTACCAAAATTGTGAAGCTTCTCGAACACTGCTTCGGGCCAGCGTCGAGCGTTGATAACCGTCCTTGCTGGTCAAACTCGAACAGATCAAAATAAAAGAAGAAGCGGGCGTGGCATTGCCCCCTCTGAAAGAGCATCGTCCGATGCTTGCAACAGAACATGGAAATGAAAAACAAGTGCATACACAAATAAATTACAATAACAAGGAAAAGTACAGTCCCTAGGTTCGCTAACGCGCAAAAAACGGCTTAAGGCGCACGATGGACGACTTCAGGTCGTGCGCGGCGTCGCTGGGAGTTCGTAATGCCATCCGGGACGACCTCGTAGTCAAGAGCGCGTGACGTCGAAGCACCTTGTATGGCCCGAAGTATCGCCGAAGAAGTTTTTCACTGAGCCCACGTCGGCGTATCGGCGTCCAGACCCACACACGGTCACGGGTTGGTACTCCATGTGGCGTCGTCGAAGATTATAGTGACGGCTGTCGACCCTCTGCTGGTTCTTGATGCGCAGGCGGGCGAGCTGTCGAGCTTCTTCGGCGCGTTGCAAATAGGCGGCAACGTCGAGGTCGTCTTCGTCGGTGGCGGTTGGTAGCATTGCGTCGAGCGTCGTTGCCGGGCTCCTTCCGTTAGACCAGCTTGTACGGCGTCTTTGCGTCGTTCTTGCTGCCGTGTTGTATGCGAAGGTCACAACGGAAGGATGGCATCCCAGTTTGTGTTCGACGTCGACATACATGGCCAGCATGTCGGCGATGGTCTTGTTTAGCCGCTCGGTGAGGCCATTGGTCTGTGGGTGGTACGCTGTGGTCCGGCGGTGGCTTGTTTGGCTGTATCTCAGTATTGCCTGAGTTAGGTCAGCAGTAAACGCCGTACCTCTGTCGGTGATGAGGACCTCTGGGGCGCCATGACGCAGGAGGATGTTCTCAACGAAGAACTTCGCTACCTCGGCGGCACTGCCTCTGGGTAGGGCCCTTGTCTCGGCGTAGCGGGTGAGGTAGTCGGTAGCTACGACGATCCATTTGTTTCCGGTACTGGACGTCGGGAACGGCCCCAGTAAGTCCATCCCAATGTTGGAACGGCCGTCGAGGTGGCTCGATAGGCTGCAGAAGTCCGGCTGGCCTAGTCGGCGGTGTCTTGCGTCGCTGACAGTCCCGGCAGGTCTTGACGTAGCGAGTTACGTCGGCGACAAGGCGCGGCCAGTAGTACTTTTCCTGTATTCTTGCGAGCGTGCGAGCAACACCCAGGTGTCCAGACGTCGGGTCGTCATGCAGAGCCTGGAGGACCTCTGGTCGCAATGTCGAGGGCACTACGAGAAGGGAATCGGCTCGAAGCGGCGAGAAGTTCTTCTTAAGCAGAACACCGTTGCGCAAGAAAAACGACGTCAGTCCTCGCGTGAATACCTTGGGAACAACGGTGGTCCTGCCCTCGAGGTATTCCACAAGGCCCCTGAGTCTGGGTCCGCTCGCTGTCGTTCGGCGAAGTCTTCGGCACTTATGGTTCCCAAGAAGCAGTCCTCCATGTCGTCCTGCGGCGGTGGGTCGACGGGGGCCGGGACAGGCAGTCAGCGTCGGAGTGTTTTCTTCCGGACTTGTAAACGACGGTTATGTCAAATTCTTGAAGTCGTAGGCTCCACCGTGCGAGGCGACCTGAAGGGTCCTTCAAGTTAGCTAGCCAACACAAGGCGTGTGGTCGCTCACAACTTTGAAGGGACGGCCGTAGAGGTAGGGGCGAAACTTCGATGTAGCCCAGATGATGGCCAGGCACTCCTTTTCTGTTGTGGAGTAGTTGATTTCTGCCTTTGATAGCGACCGGCTAGCATAACTGATGACCCTTTCGAATCCGTAGGTCTTTTGCACAAGGACGGCGCCGAGTCCTACGCTGCTTGCATCGGTGTGGATTTCCGTATCGGCGTATTCGTCGAAATGCGCAAGTATGGGAGGCGTCTGCAGGCGTCGTTTCAGTTCTTGAAAACTTGAACTTGCGACGTTTCCTACCTGAATTCGACGTCAGCCTTCGTGAGTTGCGTCAGTGGCTCGGCGATCCGTGAAAATTCCTTGACGAAACGTCTGTAATAGGCGCACAAGCCGAGAAAACGGCGTACGGCCTTCTTGTCGGTGGGCGTCGGGAAGTCAGCGATGGCAGCTGTTTTCCGCGGGTCCGGGCGAACACCATCCTTGCTGATCACGTGACCCAAGAACAAGAGCTCCTCGTACGCGAAGCGGCACTTTTCAGGCTTCAAGGTGAGTCCGGAGGTCTTGATTGCTTGAAGTACAACTTCAAGGCGCCGAAGGTGTTCGTCGAAGTTTGAGGAAAACACAACGACGTCGTCCAAGTACACGAGACACGTCTGCCACTTCAAGCCGGCCAGTACTGTATCCATAACCCGTTGAAAAGTCGCAGGTGCCGAGCAAAGACCAAAGGGCATGACCTTGAACTCGAACAGGCCGTCTGGTGTTATAAAAGCAGTCTTTTCTCGGTCTCTCTCGTCGACTTCTATTTGCCAGTAACCGGTCTTGAGGTCCATCGACGAAAAGTACTTTGCGTTGTGTAATCGATCCAGGGTGTCGTCTATCCGGGGAAGGGGATACACGTCCTTCTTCGTGACTTTGTTCAGGCGACGATAATCGACGCAAAAACGTAGAGTCCCATCCTTCTTCTTCACTAGCACCACCGGGATGCCCACGGACTCTTCGACGGCTGGATGATGTCGTCGCGTAGCATTTCGTCGACCTGTTTCTTAACAGCCTCGCGTTCTCGCGTCGAAACTCGGTACGGGCTCTGTCGGATTGGTCGGGCACCTTCTTCTGTTATGATGCGATGTTTCGCGACTGGGGTCTGTCGAATTCTTGACGACGACGAAAAGCAGTCCTTGAATTGCAGGAGCAGGGCTTGAAGCTGGTCTTGCTTGTGCTTCGGGAGGCTCGGGTTGACGTCGAAATCTGTTTGGGGATCTCGATCCTTCGAAGCAGGTTCAGTAGCATCGAAGAAGGCGAAAGCATTGCTGGCGTCCACGAATTCGTCGATGTAGGCGACCGTCGTACCAATGTTTAGGTGCCTATATTCGTGGCTGAAGTTTGTCAGCACTACCTTTCCTTTGCCATCGCGCAGCTCGGCTATGCCTCTTGCGACGCAAATCTGACGGTTCAGAAGCAGGTGCTGATCGCCCTCGACGACGCCTTCCAGGTCTGCTGATTTCTGAGTGCCGACGGAAATGATGACGCTGGAGCGAGGGGGAATGGTGACCTGGTCTTCCAGCACATTCAAGGCGTGTTTTTCTGGCGGTGTGTACGGCGGTAGTGCTTTTTCTGTGGATAGTGTTATCGACTTGGATCTCAGATCGATGACTGCACCATGAAGGCTTAAGAAGTCCATACCAAGAATGACCTCTCTCGAGCAACGCTGCAGGACTACGAAGTTCGCGGGATAATCCGGTTGTTAATGGTGAGTCTCGCTGTGCAGATTCCCTCCGGTGTTACTAGATGACCTCCAGCTGTCCGGATTTCGGGGCCTTCCCAGGCTGTCCTAACTTTCTTCAGCTTCGCGGCGAACGGTCCACTGATGACAGAATAGTCGGCTCCGGTGTCGACGAGAGCTGTGACGTTGTGGCCGTCGATAAGGACGTCGAGGTCGCTAGTTCGTCGTCTTGCATTGCAGTTAGGTCGTGGCGTCGGGTCACGGCTACGTCGGTTTGTTCCGCTGCTTCCCCGTTGCGTTGTCAGGTCCACTTCGGTCCGCGAGGCTTCGTCGTCAGGGCTCTGTCTGGTTCGCGTCGGGTCTTCAAGGTTTCGTCGTGGTGTCGTCGTCGGCGGCGGAGGATCTTCGATGTTTCGTCGTACAGCAACCGTACCTCCATCGGTTGCTGCCCTTAGTTTTCCGGATACGGGCTAGGCGACCGGCCCCGGAAGGGGCCAGTGTACTGGCGGCGTTGGGAGAGGCGTAGCGGCCTGGCGACGGCGATCGGGAAGGTCCTCGGGGGTCCACTGCGCTCCTGCCAGATAGTCGGCGATGTCACGGTCGTTCACCCTGCTGTGGACGCGGCGCGTCGATGGCGAACCCGCGCAGTCCCATCCGTCGATACTGGCAGCGGCGGTAGGTGTGGCCAGCTTCTCCGCATGGTAGCAGAGTGGACGATGGTCGGGGGCGCGCCAAACGTCGGTCTTCCTCGGCGTGTATCGCTGACCGGCTGGCGGGCGGTATGACGTCGGTGGTGGCGGCGGTGGTGCCTGGCGGCGGAACTGCTGGGGCGGCGCGGCGTCTTGATGGGGAGGAGGGGGGGCGTTGCGTCGGGCTGCAGCAGCATAGCTCATTGCTTGCAGCTGCGGCGGTGCCGGTTGAGGAACACCCAGTGATTGTTGGATTTCCTCGCGTACAACGTCCGCAATCGACGTCACTTCGGGCTGTGCAAAAGGTGCGAGCTTGCGCAGCTCCTCTCGCACGATGGCTCGGATCGTTTCGCGCAAGTCGTCGGAGCCGAGGGCATGAGCTCCTGCGCTGTCTTGGAATGCGCGGCGATTGTACTGCCGAGTGCGCATCTCGAGCGTCTTCTCGATTGTTGTTGCCTCCGCGAGGAATTCTTGGATGGTCTTGGGTGGGTTTCTGATTAGTCCCGCGAACAGCTCCTGCTTGATTCCTCGCATGAGGAAGCGAACTTTCTTCTCCTCAGGCATCTCAGGGTCTGCGTGGCGGAACAGTCTCGTCATTTCTTCTGTGAAGAGGCCACGTTTTCGTTTGGCAGCTGCACGCGGGTTTCGAGCAGAGCCTCGGCCCTCTCCTTGCGGACAACGCTGGTGAATGTTGCCAGGAACCTGCTGCGAAAAACGTCCCATGTTGTCAGGGTTCGCTCTTGGTTCTCGAACCATGTTCTAGCTGCGTCCTCCAAGGCGAAGAAGACATGCTGTAGCTTGTCTTCACTGGTCCAGGAATTGAAAAGGGCGACTCGGTCGTAGGCTTCGAGCCAGCTTTCCGGGTCTTCGAACGACGATCCGCGGAAGGTTGGCGGCTCCTTGGGCTGGCGAAAAAGGATTGGCGCAGGCTGCACGTGGTCGGTCATCGTCGCTGTGGTCGATGTTGAGATCTGCGGCTGCCTGGGTTTTTCGGGAAGGAGCCCGTGCTCTGGCTGCAGTCCCTTCTGTCTGCGGCTTGTTCGACGATCCGGGACTTCCTTGCCGTCGTCCTCGTCGCGGCTTGGGCTTGGGTCAGCGCTCCGCGGTGGCGTCCGGATCATGAAGCAGCACCTCCACCAGATGTCACGTGGTCGTGACGTCGACGAAGACAACAGTCGCGTCAGATGAAACTGTTTATTTGGCCGAACTTGTGGCCGGAAAATGAGAACTAGCAATACAGCAATACACGCTGTACAATGATAGCGGCGAACAGGGCGTCGTCCGTCGATCAACTGACAAGCGGTCAAGCGCGTCGGCTTTTATACAGGCGCTAGGAACTTTCCAGCATATCGCTGGTGGCGGTGTTATCTCTCGACAAAGCTGGAACATTCGCGTGCGGCGCGCAATCTTAACAAAACGATCTACCAAAATCGTGAAGCTTCTCGAACACTGCTTCGGGGCCAGCGTCGAGCGTTGATAACCGTCCTTGCTGGTCAAACTCGAACAGATCAAAATAAAAGAAGAAGCGGGCGTGGCATATGGACACCATCTGCAATACGTCGGGAAACATGAGTGTTGTGTTGCGGGCTGGTAGTCCCGGCGCAGTAGCAGGCGAAGACCGGCGGTGACCAACGCGACCGGCGGGGACGCCAGCCAGCCCGAACACGCGGTTTGGCGCGAAGCGCTGAAGCAGAAGAAACGTCCGCACTCAACGAGTACTCTCCACACACTCTTTTATTTACACGTCGCCTGGGTAAAACAGGAATGCCAGAGCGGCGCCCCATGGCATTCGTACAGTGGCAATACAGAAGCGAAACCGAAACACAACAATGAAGCTCGTGCAGAGGGCACGGAGGAAGGCAAGTTTCAGCGCAGTCGCATTTTCAGCGCAGCTTAAGAAACTAGGGTCTTTAGGAATACGTATGTTTGCATTTTCTATTAAACGAACACATGACCTAATACTTACCTAGCGATGTTGCGCCTCAGATAATTGTAATGTTTGCTTTCTGATCGACAATGTCTACAGTATGAACCTAGTCAGCCGTTCAAGATGGCTGGGCCCTTGGGCAAGTGGTTCAAATTTGGCCGAGTGGCTGAATCGAGTGACGTGCCGACAAACAGAAAGACAGACAGACAGAAAGACAGACCAAAATGTCTCCGTTTAGTATGCCAAGAAAGACTATTCTTGGCATAATTGGCGATGTCTGCGTAACAAATGTGCGGAAATATGTCCACATCGCTTGAAGTATCCGTTCCCGGTCACAGCATGAAGGGGTCGATGTTGTCACACATTTGCACTTTTTCAGCATAGCCACGGCGCTCAGGGCCCGTAAGATCCGAATAGTAAGTCGGGTCTAAGGGCTCCTTACTAACAATCATCTCACACGAAAAACACCACAATCGTCTGAACTACTGCCAGAAACCACGAGGAAAACGAGCGCGGCCAGGCCTATGCACCACGGCGGATCCGCACTGACTTCACCAGCATGGCCGCCGCTGCGCGCGCTGCTGAGCGTGACGTCACGTGAAAACCATGTATAGAAGCCGCCATACAGTTACCCGCAGAATATTAGTGTGACAGCGGCCATCCTTTCCTCGATGTTCAGGTGAGCCGTACCGGAACTAGCCTTTCGTTTACTGTGCACAGGAAAGCAACGCATACCGGACACTACCTGAATTTCGATTCGTGCCACCCAGCCTGCCACAAGCAATCCGTTGTTTCTTCCCTGGTGGACGCGGGCAACACGCATGTGCTCAAGTGACGATGCAATGGGAAAGATCTTCAAACAATACACCGAGAACTAGTGACGAACCGGTACCCGATGAAGTTTATTAAGAATGTTGAAGATCGTATCCTCCATCCCCAAGCCATCCCAGGGCAGGTCGTTCGAAGACGTGCCGGCGTCCCTTATGTTTCTGGGGTCAGCGAAGCCCTAAGCCGTATCTTTTCAAGATATGACCTTCCGCGTGTGCGCACGTGCCGTCCAAGAAGCGTAGGAATCAGCTTGTGAACGTGAAGGATCGCTTAGACAGCAAGCGATACCCCGGTGTTGTCTATAAGGTGCCATGAGCAGACTGCAGCCGCAGTTACATCGGCGAAACTGGCAACTTCACCAGGAGATGAAAGGAACATCAAATGGACGTGAGCAACAACAAGAAAGCGTCAAACGCCCTTGATGAGCACGCCGATAATCGCGGTCACTTCATCGATTGGGACAACGCCGCTATAATATCCAAGGAAAAGAATTCGACCACGAGACTACTTTTAGAATCTGTTTTTATCCAAACGACTGAGGACCCTATCAACAGGACAGATGGGAATCTACGTGTCAGTTACACCTGCTGATTACGTCACATTTTAGCATAAAAAAGCGACCCACGCTCTTGCCTGCTTAGTGTGAACAATGAACCCGTATGGGTCCCCGAAACGTCTCTGTGTTCTTCACCTTGACTTGGTCAGTGACCGCATCTACATCCTCATCATGATACCTGACCAGACGAACTTTCGTCGAACTCTTGACTTTGCATAAGCCATGTTTCAACTTTAAAAATATTGTGCACGTTAGTTGGGTCATGGCAAATATGCTCATTTTTCTTTATAATAGTGATATATACCATTACGAATTCGCTTCAAAATTATTCGACGAAATCACTATTCGCTTCGTATCGCTTCGGACCTACAATTTATTGGTCGCACAAGCCTAAATTTCCATCTTGCAATGTGTTGCTTCGTTGGTGCTGCTGTGAGTACTAAGGATCATTAGCCTACAGAATTAAGCTTTCTGTGTAAACTGTATGATTTAGTACAATGGTTAAGTCTGCAAATCAGCTCAGATCGCAGTTTATGCTTCAGCTCATCGTGCAGTTATCGTCAGGATCTCACTTTCGATCAATATTACGATCCACGCGTCTGTGGCCGCAACTTCACCTCCGAATACACCACCACAGACCGCGCTTACACTTCTCAGCAATAAGGAAAGCAGAGCTAGTTGGTTGGAATGCATTTTGGGTCACAGGGACACAAGCTGTAGAGATGAGTTGAAAGTTAGCGCCTGTATCGTCTGTCTAGCCTGTGTTTCGTGTTTTCTAGACTGTTCGACGATGCTTATCAGTAACCATTTTCAAACAGCTGTACACTTCTTAGCGTTTACAGATTACCTGCGTACTGCAGAAAGCAATGTGAGTGGCTGGTATCTTTGTGACACCTACAGTGGTGCAAAGCTCAACCGAGTGCTAGAGGGAAGCAAACCTCGACTTGTGGAGTGTGCTGCCGTCGCCAGCGATGGATAAACGCAGAACAATTTAAAGGCCAACCATGGTGACCTTTGTTACCATTCTTAGCCGAAGCTTTATGTACGGTTCCTGAGAAGACCTTTGAGGGCAAAAAAGTCAGCGCAGCTTGCACCAAGACGTGCAAGGCTGGGTCACAGCAGATCTAGTCGGCACCTCCTGACTTGGCTAGGCTTTTACCCTCTCATCTGTCACTTTCCCATACTCTGCTATACCATACTATACTATACATGGGTATGCTTGCTCGCCTTCGGATTGTTAGGACGCGAGTGCAACTCCCGCCTCACCAAGCGATTTTTCGCCAAGAATTTCTCTTTTAGATGCAAAGCAGCCTTTGCTCGTGGCTGTGTCCGTCCAATGGAGACCGTCCGCTTTCTACCACCTAGCATAGCCGCGGCCTGCCGAATGGGTGCGTTTTCAATGGGGGAACGCGTGACATACCGAGTTTTGAGACGCTACCGCGGGGGCGCTGCACATCGGGTAAACCGCGGCCGCTAGTAAGCGAACGCTCGGGGCGTTGGCTTGGCGAGCGCAAGCAAACACTCTTGCTGGAAATGAGCAGCCGTACGCTTTCTTACGAGGTAGAAAAGGTGCGGGTTTTTTTGTTGCGCAGGCTCTATCAGTGAGTGCTTAACCCTTTCAGTCACGGTGTGTACATTTGTACACATCAACTTCCAGGTCGCATCACACACCGCGTATTTCTTCAAATGACCTGAAACTTAGTGTGCACATTCGTGCAGGCCTCGTGAGTGGACAATTAGCTCTTATTAACTTCGTTATGCTGTATATTGCTGCAGATGATCACTTTGCTAGAGACACTACCATGTTCAACGATCGTTCGACGTGCGAGGTTCCAGGACCAACATCAAGAGTATTTTTTTTTCTTCGCTCAAAAAGCATACAACCAAAAAACAAACTGTGCATGCATTTTAGGCCAAATAGTTGATTACTCTTATGCAAAGATTGAAGCTTACTGATTGCAGAATAATTAGATATTTAATTACACGCTAATTAGCGTTAATTACTGTAACTCACACAAAACAACACATTCCTTCATTTTATTTCTAGGAATGTAATACTGAGAGCCTTGAAATCAAGCCATGGAAATTTGATGCATTTGCAGACAGTGCATCATAATTCGTGACTGAAAGGGTTAATGTGATTGGACATATTTCACCATAACTTCGACGCCCAAGACCTGTCGCCGTGGTGGAGATCGGTAACTGCGAAGAAGTCGCACATTCACTTCGTTCACTTCAAGCAGTACGACTTCAAGGTAGAGCGCAAGGTGCTGCGACCGACAGCCGTGTCGACCATATTTTCATCTTTTCCAGCTTACAAGCTAGCCGCATCCTCATTGAAAGGTAGACCACTTGTTCGTGTTTTGCCTACTCCTTCGATCCATATAGAACAGCAAACAATATTACTAGACGAGTGCCAGAGATCAAGAAAACAAGTTGTCATTCCCTTGCGTGCAGCAGCTGCTGAAACAGAAAGCGTGGTGAGTGGAATGACGTCGAACGCGGAAGGATTCTCTGGACTGGACGGCCGCCTACAGCCCTGCCGTGGAAGACCGTTAAAACGCGAGAGTTAAAACCCGATGAACCTCCAGTGCAGTGTGCAGCGCTGTGTGTCTTTCCCGCCATTCTTGTTTTCGTTTTTCATCTGCGCTGTTTCTTCAGGACGTGAGTACGCGCCAACTCGCCCAACTTGCCATTTTGGTAGAATATGTAGGCAAGACGTTTGCATTTACTGTGTTTCACTAATGTAGTTCAATGGTAACAACTCATGTTGGAAACGGGTGTCATATAAAAACGGTACTTATTAGTGCAATGCGAAGCAGACATACACCAGATTTAGCAAGTATATACGCGGGAGATATTCCATGTACGCTAGTTTATTTTGAAGAGCAGAAAGTAATCACGCATCTCCAAAAAAGCCCCCGCAATGAGGAAGTCGTCCACGCAGATAACAAAAGCTAGAGCATTCAAACGACTGAGGACATCAACGAACAGCAGTGGACCACTTTTGTTCCCAGTCGAAGAAAAAAAAGAACGATTGTTCAATAAAGTTTTGCATTCATCCATCTATCTTGTGGCAGCGGCGCTGTACAGCACGCGTATAGGTGCGTCTTCATGGTAGCATGCCCTTCTCGCGTATAGCAGCAATAACCGCAAAGGAACCCTACTGGTACGTTATCTGGTGTGTCTTGCGCATAAATAGAAGAAAGGCAATCACAGGTAAACGTGAGGCGACTGAAATGACCACTAAAACGAATGCATGCAGCCGGCTGGCCGCCTGTGCGAGCGGGTTTTCTTCACCGTTGTGCAGCGCTGCGGCGGCGGGAGCAAGAACTAGCGCTGTCACCGGCGCAAAAGAGCGTTCGGCAGGCCGCACCTCTTTTTCATTCAGCGGCCGTGGCATAGCCATCTGTAACATATTGAGCGTGCGCTCGACCCAAGGAGAAGTCTTCTTCCTCTTGTTCTTCGATCGCCTTGATGGTGCAGAGCACTTGAAACGCGCGATGAACCAACGCGTTGTATCCTAATGAGAACGCGCTGGCACGCGCTGGCACGCGATATTCTGCATACGCGCGATGAACTCGCGTGGCGTGCTCCAACAAGAGTTCGGGAGGAGTGACAGCAACAGCAACTACAGTGAATTCATGGTGTGCTCGACTTGCAAGGACGCGTTAACATCGGGCAAGGTGCCCGTGATGAACGGAACTTTAAGTCGACCCATGCGCTGCTTCGCATCCCCACGTGGTTCCCTTTAGTGGGGGATGGTGCAATCTTTTTTCTGTATCATTTTTTTTCTCTCTCCCTCTGTACTAGTTCACTCATAATTATTGCATCCCACGCTAGACAACCGGTGCACGTGTTCTGGGAGCGGAGCAGAAAAACAATTGCGGGCAGGTTTGCACCAAGTGGCCCAAAGCTTTGCACAGCGAAGCCCGTCGCCGCTTGTACTCCCCGTCGACCGACACGTCTACCTTCGAGATGCACCGCTTCCTGTTCGGGAGTATGCAGCAGGCTGTGCACTATAGAGCGGAGGTTGCGCGCGATGTCTCGGTCAGTGGGCGTGGCTTAGCTACTGCGCATGCGTGGCTTGGCCAGGTGGTGCGGTCTCTGGTCGATAGATGACGCGATGCTTGCTTGCTCTTTCTTTCTGTTTGCTCTCTCGTTTATTGATGCTCTCTCCGTCTCTTTTTCTTTCTGCATTTATTCCTCATTCTTTCTCTGTACGCTTTATTCCCTCTCCTCCTCCTTTGACCCCTCCTCACCATCACGTCTCTCCTCCACACGCTCACTTCCCTTTCCCACCGCCTTGCTACACTATACTACACAAGGCTATGCTATGCTAGCGTGCCTGGATAGCCGAGTGCATGGACGCTCCCCTTCGGATCGAGGGTGTGATGATGGTTTTCGGGCACAGCTAGAACAGCTTGGCTGTTAAAAGGAAGAGGAGGACGAAGACAGCGCTTTCATGATGATGATAATTTTCTATCTACGACAACCTCAGCCACAACAGGTCCGCTGTGAAACTCCTATGTGCCACAGAAATTGGGCAAATGTCCCTCAACATCACACCCTGCAGGTACACTAAAAATTACCGAGGAAACATGGGCGGCAAACACTGATTAGGGGCCACACGTTGCAGCTTCCCTTGTTGACCATTCTGCTTGGGCGGGGATCAACGTTTTAGATTACTACAGCTGGCAAAGAGCGCGGCCTTCCAGTGGCGCGGAGCGGCTCGCCGCGATCGCCAACCAGGCGGGGGCGCTGCAGTCGCGTTAGGATTGGTCTTGGCGCGTCGTCTGCTACTGCGCTAACTGATTTAAAGGGGCCGATAAGCGACTGCCACACACGATTAACTCGGTGTGGTAGTCGCTCTATTTCACTTCTGCTTGAGTGAAACGCGCGTTTAGTTGTATCTCAGCATCGTAACAAGAACAAGCAGCATGTAATACAGGGCATGAAAAAAAATAAGTTAAAGATAAGGCAAACACTGCACAGTGCGCTTACCTTCATTCCGTTTCCCGTTGTAACCAGCATTTATTTTTTTGCCGGTATATAAGCAAATCATCTTAGGCTCCCGTAATGCTCAATCAAAATCCAAAATCGCCTGAATACGTATTGCGCCCTGCTGCTGAAAAGCCTACCAAATCGAAAACCAGGAAGAAAGCCAGAAAAACAAGTCTTGTCATTTTCATTCGATTTCGTGAAACAGAATGCAAGAGGCGGATTATTTGCAGTGACGTATTTACGGGGTGTGTGCAAGTATTTGATTCTGTCAACGAATCGAATAGCAGTCATTTGTAAGCACGAATATTTTATGAATATTTCAAAATGTCAGCGCAGTGAAGTAAGGCCAAAATTGGCGCAAAAGTACGATAATTGTCATCCCTGTAACTGTCATCCCGATAACTGTCATTCCAGTGCGTTCCTCCCGCCATACGCCTACAAATGCTGTGGACCTATAGCATGCGCCCATTCTAATACGTATCGACCTTCTTTTATAGTAAAGCCGTATATGAGAATGGGCGAAACCTAAATTTTCAACATGAATTTTCGGCAATGTATATACTTTCATGTATTCATGTACCCACTCGCACGGGCCGTGAAGGTCCTGCAGTATACTTTAAAAAGATGGTTGATCCCTCTGTCACAGGCATCGGTATAACACGAAAGTGAAGCGTGTCGTCACAGAAGTAGTTGATTGCTCATAGTGCATTGGTATATCAGAGCTTGTATAATGTCTATTGTTGTTTAGCAGATGTAGCACCGCCTGATGTGGACGCACTCACGTTGACGCCTAGTGGCACATCTCCGTACCGAGGACTAACGCCCATGATCATGATTTAACCCCTTGCAGCTGGCTGAAGTTCTTAACATATACGTGGACACCGTATATGGTGAATCCCGCGCAAATATGGCATCAACAAGCACATAATAAACACTGATACTCGGTATGCACTAAAGTCCCTGAAAATATAAGCAGCGCCAACTAGGGTGTCCTCCGGGAAGCTACATATTTTACCCGCTGTAGTGAAAACCTCTTCTTTCTGCTGTCGTCCGGTGGTTGGTGCCACTGGCACAGCATCTCGGCATCCTGAAGCATCCAAAACCACCGTACGAACCTGACTCAAGCGCGGTCGACCACGTACCGTGCACCGATAAAGTAAACAACCCAGACGAGGACGAACAAGATGGCACTCGGACAACCTTCTAAAGAGCTAGTGCGCCACTCTAGCGATTTCGTAGCGCCGCCGAGCTTGCAGTGGCGCTGCCATCAGGAGCGAGCACTTTTGCGTACTAAAAGATTATGTACCCTACAATTTTCTGCTGTCGAACACCATGAAAAGACGCCACTTCCTTCTGTATTAGCCCCGAGAAGTTGGAGTGGCGCCGCCTGGCGGGAGGCGTGAATGACGTCACGGCAAGGACTCTTCGATGCCCGCCGTGACGCGCCGGCATATCGCGCGCTTGCTTCGTGCGCTGTTCCGCTGTTTACGTTCGCCTTTTGCCTGTCTCAAGCTTCAGATGAATGGCGACACACAGCATCGATAATGTTCCTAGTAAAACGACAAAAAGTTTTATGCATTTTTTTTTTCAGTCCCCAGCGGTGCCCGCGCGCCGTCGTGCACACTTTGAAAGCGGTGACCAGGGGGGGGGGGGGGTGATCGGAGATCTCTGCTCGTTCCGCGTTCGTTCTGGCGGTGTGTACGTCACAAAAGTGGGCGGTCCGCAGCTCTCTTTCCGCCGAGAGGAAGAGGACAGCCAATCGTCCAGCAGTGAGCGGCGAGCTTTCCGGAAGTAGAACGCGCATCGTTTTCCTCGGCAAAGGGACCGAATATTCAAAACGAAGTGTTTCTCGCCTTCTAATAAATACAGTTGTTATACGAAAAAATATT
This sequence comes from Rhipicephalus sanguineus, assembly GCF_013339695.2. Lineage (NCBI taxonomy): Eukaryota > Metazoa > Arthropoda > Arachnida > Ixodida > Ixodidae > Rhipicephalus > Rhipicephalus sanguineus. The sequence continues at coordinate 233,748,536 of NC_051177.1, read as the reverse complement.
GTTTTTCTTTCAAGTCAAGCAGTTTCTGAAACAGCAATAGCTTGAGTGCTGATATTATTGGTGTTAGTTTTTTCTAAACGTGCTTGCTATGTTAAGTCGCGCACGCGAAAAATAAAAGAAAAGTAGAGGTTGGCGCAGTTTTTCAATATGTCGTCCCACCGGAATGTCTCGCTTGGCTCCCGGGTGTCGGATCGTCAAAGGGAGATTCTGCTGGCTTTTATAAAAGAGCACCCACAGATAGCTACGCCGTCGCGCCCGCTGGGGCCATCGTTCACGAGTGAGGACCGGGACGACACGTGGCAAGAGCTGGTAGCGCTTTTGAACTAAGAAGTCCCTGCGCGTAAGACCACATCCCTGTGGCAGGCCCGTTCATTTCGTTCGCACTGTTCGTTTCGAGAACCGAAAGCGACGCCGCACTCGCTCATGGCTTCAAACGCATCTCGCACCTCCAAGCGCAAGAGAAGCACACGTCGCAAGCGCCATTTTCTGAAAAGCAGCCTTTGCAGCAGCCGCAACCGCCGCATAATGCCGTGCGAAGCCGTTTGTTTGCTCGAGAGAACGCGTGCGAACGGCCTCGCGATCCGTTCGTTTGTAGCAGACGACATGCTTGTTATGACGCGGTATGACGTCACCAAAAAATAAAAGATCAAGCAAAAAGAAAAATGGCTACGCCCCTCCGAGACGTGGACTTTTCCGGCTTCGGCTAGAGTCACTGGAAAAATTTCAGAGTATCGCATCTGTTTTCCGCGCGCCGCCGCCGACACGATTGGCTTACTCGCATCACGTGACCTCTCGCCGCCATATCCCTTCCAAGCGCTTTGGGTGCAGGCGCGTTCAATGCAGAGCGTGGCCGGACATTTAGCAGTACCACGGTCCCCAGAAGTACTTCGTCGCTTTTTTAAACGCGTCATGCAGACAGGGTCGTAAGCAGACATTTTTTTCGGTGGGGGGGAACGGGCCCGGTGTGCCACCCCCGCCACTGCATGCAGATGCCAGAAGAGAGTAGCTCACCATTAATCGAACGTTACTGGTGAGCTACTCTGGGAATCTCGTTTGTCGTGCGGCAAAAATTATTGTCAAAGAGCACCGTTCTACGTGGCTGCATAGTTTGGCCCTGAACGAATCGCACCCCTCGAATAACACTCCTTCCTGCAATGAACTGCACTAACTTTGCTGGAAAAAGATCTTATGCGACAGGATACTTCACCTTTTCGGTTCGCTATGGTCAGTGATATTGAAAACTACATACCTTTCTATTTGCTCGGCTGTTTATATCTCGATCTGTTGACAGATTACGCATGCTATCCGTGTTATAAGCGTGTCAAGCACGAGAGCGAAATCGAAGATTTATTAAAAGAATAACTGTTTACTGTTATACCTTGAAGGCAATTGCGGCATGATCTTTGGCATTGCACAAAATAGACGCGTGGAACTCTGTTGATAAACTTGGTATAAGGCAACGTTATCAAGCGTATTTTTAAATTTGTTGCAAAAAATGCTGCTATGCTGCATTGCGCCGAGCGTACCCTTAAATACTGTATAGTTGGTGAGAGATGGCCACAGCAAAAAAAAAAAAAAAAAAAAGGCAGATCCCACGTATTGAGGGAGTCAATTTTATGCGAGTCCTAGGTCTATATACATACTGTGTTGCAGTAGCATGCGCATTAAAAATTCCGGGATGTGCCTATTTCTGATCAAAAGAACATAAAGCACAGTGCCGAAGAAGTTTTTAATAAGAGTGCATTATGAAAAAAAAAAGTGCAGCAGTGTAGAAACCGAACCCCAGCTGTTTACGCGCTGGCAACGCAAAAAAAAAGAACTGTTTGTCGGAACACAGCAAAATATTTGCAAATTCATTGCAACGTTGGGAATATTAAGGAGACAAGAAATAAGAAAAGAAACAATTAAATAGTGATGTCAATCATTTTTGATGGACTATTTTCTACGTATCGTAAGATGCACCTTACCTACCGCACGCCGATTCGCCCGTGCGTTCGGCTGCTGGCGTTCCGAATCAAGACGTCGCGCACAAACTTCCAATTACCGTACACACACAACTTCTATTACACATATCAACCAGTTGAACAGCAAGCACGGTGCGCAAGCAAGCTATGCGTCAGCGATCAGTCTAAGGACGCAATGTTGAATGTTCTCGATGTTGTTCGATAATGTTCTCGAGTGCAGTGAACCTGAACACCGACTGCAAAGCTAGCGCACACAGTCAAGATTCACCAAATGTCGAAGTAAATGGCATCTCGCACGATGTCACTGCGCTAATGCAACTATGTTTACAGATCCGGACCTAGCGAACACGCCCGGGCGTGACACGAAAAGAGACCGATGAAGCCATGAAGAGAGTTCGTGAGCACATGGCAACATTCGCCGTATGTTTCATTAGTTACCGCTAACCGCGCAGTCGATCCATACCTGTCGATGACTCGAAATCACTTCTAATATCCTCTTGAAGAAACACACGCACATAATGCCGTTCTGCCGAGCGTAACACGGCACTGAGGCTAAAAGATCGGTCACTTGTCAACACACACTAGCAGCGGCGCCGGACGGTCTGGAAGGGACATGGCCGCCGCCACCCAATGTTGCCCGCGTGCAGCCTACCTTTGCGGCACTCTGATTTTCCAGTGACTCTAGCTTCGGCTAATCGCGTGCGCCGCCAGAATGGGTGCAGAACGAACGGCGCAGGACAGAGATATCTCCGATCACCCTACTCGTTATGACGCGATATGACGTCACCAAAAAAGAAAGATCAAGCAAAACAAAGAAATGGCGACACCCCCCGGCCTTGAGTGGCATCTCCCGCTTCAGCCAATCAGCGCGCTTGTTCTTCCCCAGGAGAACGAACAAGCGGAA